>NC_083591.1:60806103-61106103 GCF_027579695.1 Neoarius graeffei | reverse complement strand
TACGGCTTCTCTCCTGTGTGAATGCGCTGGTGTCGTTGGAGAGCACTCTGACTAGTAAAACTCTTCCCACACTGTGAGCAGTGATACGGCTTCTCTCCTGTGTGAATGCACTGGTGTAGTTGGAGAGCACTCTGACTAGTAAAACTCTTCCCGCACTGTGAGCAGTGATACGGCTTCTCTCCTGTGTGAATGCGCTGGTGTCGTTGGAGAGCACTCTGACTAGTAAAACTCTTCCCACACTGTGAGCAGTGATACGGCTTCTCTCCTGTGTGAATGCGCTGGTGTGTTTGGAGATGACTCTGCTGAGTAAAACTCTTCCCACACTGTGAGCAGTGATACGGCTTCTCTCCTGTGTGAATGCACTGGTGTAGTTGGAGAGCACTCTGCTGAGTAAAACTCTTCCCACACTGTGAGCAGTGATACGGCTTCACTCCTGTGTGAATCCGCTGGTGTCGTCGGAGAGCACTCTGCTGAGTAAAACTCTTCCCACACTGTGAGCAATGATACGGCTTCTCTCCTGTGTGAATGCGCTGGTGTGTTTGGAGATCACTCTGCTGAGTAAAACTCTTCCCACACTGTGAGCAGTGATACGGCTTCTCTCCTGTGTGAATGCGCTGGTGTAGTTGGAGAGCACTCTGATGAGTAAAACTCTTCCCACACTGTGAGCAGCGATACGGCTTCTCTCCTGTGTGAATCCGCTGGTGTCGGCGGAGAGCACTCTGACTAGTAAAACTCTTCCCACACTGTGAGCAGTGAAATGGCTTCTCTCCTGTGTGAATGTGCTGGTGTCGTCGGAGATCACTCTGATGAGTAAAACTCTTCCCACACTGTGAGCAGTCATATGGCTTCTCTCCTGTGTGAATGCGCTGGTGTATTCGGAGATGACTCTGACTAGTAAAACTCTTCCCACACTGTGAGCAGTCATATGGCTTCTCTCCTGTGTGAATCCGCTGGTGTCGTCGGAGAGCACTCTGCTGAGTAAAACTCTTCCCACACTGTGAGCAGTGATACGGCTTCTCTCTTGTGTGAATGCGCTGGTGTAGTTGGAGAGCACTCTGATGAGTAAAACTCTTCCCACACTGTGAGTAGCGATACGGCTTCTCTCCTGTGTGAATGCACTGGTGTAGTCGGAGGTGACTCCGTTCAGTAAAACTCTTCCCACACTGTGAGCAGTGATACGGCTTTTCCCCTGTGTGAATGCGCTGGTGTGTCTTGAGTGCATTCTGATAACTAAAACTCTTTCCACAATCTGAGCAGTGGTGAATTTCCTTCTGTATATCATTATGGGAAGTATCAGAATGGATAATATCAGTTGATGTTGGTTGACGACTGGAGCATTTGGAGGGGATCTGAAGCTTATATTTAATCTCTCCTGATTCTCGCAGTCTCACGTACTCCTCATAGTGGCATCTCTGGATATGCTTGTCGAGGTAAATTGGAGATGTATCGGAACGAGGGCATGTGGAGCAGGAAAAGACTTGCAGCAGAGCGTTCTTTACTTCTGGAGAAATGAAAGGACAAAAATAAATTGAACATGAAATGCAACAAGATTATAAAATATAACAACACTAACCCAATGTAAGGAGTGCTTTTACTGAAACTTAATCAAGATTCTACATGAATTAAGACTGAGACAAAAACAAAAGGTTGCAGACTAAGATATAGCAGCCTCTAGCTTGGAATACTGGGAGATTCAATAAGGTCCTGGAACAGCAGCTATGCACAGCATTGGCCATAGCCCCGTGGGTTTGAGAGACCAAAGGGGAGTTGTTGGTTCCTGTTGGACATCATGTCAAGTCTAGGTAATGGCAAGCCTAGCTTTATTTACATCTCATCCAGGATTGAGAAGGAAACTCAGCCCTCACATTCAAGGTTCTAAAAGATCCAAAAATGGGCCTTATTTATCAAACTGGATATGGATAGATTTATTTGCAAATAGTTTCTAGTAGCATTTACACAAGCAAATATGTATTTTCTATCTGGATTTTTTTATATTGATTAGGTTGTCAAGTTTAAAACACTTCTTAATTTCATGAAATTAGTGTGTAATTGAAATTAATTTTTGTGGGATTTTGTGAAGCCCAGTTGATTCATATTAATGTAATTGATGAAAGCAAGCCAACATCTATAAATGAAGACATATAACAATAGTCATTTAATTTAAATGTAGGCGTATAAAAAAAAAAAAAGGGGACACACTGCATCGATTCAGATGGCATTCAAGTAGGTCTGCAGCAGGAGAAATTTCCTTCCTGCAGTATTTGAAGAATGCCACAGTGTGATTTGTAGTAATAAAGCAACCAAACCTCCATGTGTTTAATTGTTCGTTAATTCATCAGACACTATTTGTTCCTTAACATGTTGAAGTTCTTCAGCTGCAAGAGTTTAAAGTGCATATCCTGGACCTATTTATTTATTTATATATGAAAAGTATGTCCCTTTACACACTCATCCAGAAGGGTAATTTTGCACAAGACCATCTGTCGACAGCAGAAAAAAATAAAATAAAACGCGTCTGGAAAAATCCCAAGGGAGTCTGGAGCCAAATTCGTGACGTCACCTGCGGAAGTGTCAGCAGGCTGCGAGAGCTTGCACGGTTTCAGCGCACAGCCTGTGTAGACCAAGCGCTCCCATTTCTCTCTTTGTCCGGTCTTTTGAGAAACGATGAGTACTAATCCCATCATGATTGGTGTTGCTACATCCTCCTACGATACATCTGTTAACCATTTTAATAATTACGTGATAACGTTGAAGAAATTTGCAGAAAACCACCAGGTCGTTTTCTCATAAACAAACCAGCGCTGACGTAGGATTCAGAGGGAGGCATTCCACACGCGACATCATGAAAATCAGTGTTTGCCGGGAAATTCAAATGCCAAGTTTTTCCAGAGGCGGACCAATTCGCCTCAAATGGCTTGATTTCAACTGAATTTTTCTGGTATTGCGCAAGGTAAAAAAAATTTCAGAGAATGCAGAATGTTATAGATATTTGACCAAAGTTTAATATAAAATAGGAGAATTACATTGATCTTGCTCCTGAATTTACCCGTGATATGCACTTTAAGGAGCTAAAATTGTGATGACTTGTGGAATTATTGAATTCCATAAAAATACTAAAATTGTCATTGCTTGTTAAATTGCTTGATAATACAACCATCACATATGCTCCTGAAATAAAGCAAATGTGTTGCAATTGATTTTTATAATGGTTGATGGGTTTGACTGACATCTGCATTATCCAATTAACAACTTCGCTTGGTTCAGACACACTGCATGTGTGTTTTCAACTAACTTCTTTCCAGCCAGCTGGTTATATTGCACTGAAGGTATAATGACGCCCCCAGTGTTTCTGTAATATGGGAAGGTCTGACATTATCCTACCGTATATTATGTGTTTGCTGTGACAGGGCATTCCCCCGATTTCTCCCCAATTTTCTCCCTAATTTAGCCATGGCCAATTCCCACCCATCAGACTCCTCTCCAGCATCACATAACAGCTGCCAACCAGGGAGGGCTATCATGTGCCTCCTCCAAGAGAAGAAACACCAGTTGACCACGTTTTACTCATACAATGTCAGGGGGCTGCAAAGCACACTCGGACGAAAGCCCAACCCACTTACTTCCTATTAAATGTGCTCTCACACACCCATGACTGGCCAGTGTAACTGACAGGGCAGAGAAGAGAGAGCATGCCATCTCTCTCCCCCCCCCCAGAGAGCCCAGACAATTTTGCTCTCTTGAGCTCCCAACCACAGATAATTGTGGTGTCATCAGGATTTGAAAGTGGCAATATCTGGATGATGGGGAGGATGACGGGGACAACACTTTTCTGCTGTGCCACTCGGGATCCACAGGGCATGCATTTTACGCTACTTCTGGTTAAACTGGGCATGATGAATAAAACAACAATATCTTGTGGTTTACTACAACCCCGATTCCAAAAAAGTTGGGACAAAGTACAAATTGTAAATAAAAACAGAATGCAATGATGTGGAAGTTTCAAAATTCAATATTTTATTCAGAATAGAACATAGATGACATACCAAATGTTTAAACTGAGAAAATGTATCATTTAAAGAGAAAAATTAGGTGATTTTAAATTTCATGACAACACATCTCAAAAAAGTTGGGACAAGGCCATGTTTACCACTGTGAGACATCCCCTTTTCTCTTTACAACAGTCTCTAAACGTCTGGGGACTGAGGAGACAAGTTGCTCAAGTTTAGGGATAGGAATGTTAACCCATTCTTGTCTAATGTAGGATTCTAGTTGCTCAACTGTCTTAGGTCTTTTTTGTCGTATCTTCCGTTTTATGATGCGCCAAATGTTTTCTATGGGTGAAAGATCTGGACTGCAGGCTGGCCAGTTCAGTACCCGGACCCTTCTTCTATGCAGCCATGATGCTGTAATTGATGCAGTATGTGGTTTGGCATTGTCATGTTGGAAAATGCAAGGTCTTCCCTGAAAGGGCCGTCGTCTGGATGGGAGCATATGTTGCTCTAGAACCTGGATATACCTTTCAGCATTGATGGTGTCTTTCCAGATGTGCCCATGCCACATGCACTAATGCAACCCCATACCATCAGAGCTTCTGAACTGAGCGCTGATAACTTGGGTCGTCCTTCTCCTCTTTAGTCCGAATGACACGGCGTCCCTGATTTCCATAAAGAACTTCAAATTTTGATTCGTCTGACCACAGAACAGTTTTCCACTTTGCCACAGTCCATTTTAAATGAGCCTTGGCCCAGAGAAGACGTCTGTGCTTCTGGATCATGTTTAGATACGGCTTCTTCTTTGAACTATAGTGTTTTAGCTGGCAACGGCGGATGGCACGGTGAATTGTGTTCACAGATAATGTTCTCTGGAAATATTCCTGAGCCCATTTTGTGATTTCCAATACAGAAGCATGCCTGTATGTGATGCAGTGCCATCTAAGGGCCCGAAGATCACGGGCACCCAGTATGGTTTTCCGGCCTTGACCCTTACGCACAGAGATTCTTCCAGATTCTCTGAATCTTTTGATGATATTATGCACTGTAGATGATGATATGTTCAAACTCTTTGCAATTTTACACTGTCGAACTCCTTTTTGATATTGCTCCACTATTTGTCGGCGCAGAATCAGGGAGATTGGTGATCCTCTTCCCATCTTTACTTCTGAGAGCCGCTGCCACTCCAAGATGCTCTTTTTATACCCAGTCATGTTAATGACCTATTGCCAATTGACCTAATGAGTTGCAATTTGGTCCTCCAGCTGTTCCTTTTTTGTACCTTTAACTTTTCCAGCCTCTTATTGCCCCTGTCCCAACTTTTTTGAAATGTGTTGCTGTCATGAAATTTCAAATGAGCCAATATTTGGCATGAAATTTCAAAATGTCTCACTTTTGACATTTTATATGTTGTCTATGTTCTATTGTGAATACAATGTCAGTTTTTGAGATTTTTAAATTATTGCATTCTGTTTTTATTTACAATTTGTACTTTGTCCCAACATTTTTGGAATCGGGGTTGTATATACAGTGGTGCTTGAAAGTTTGTGAACCTTTTAGAATTTTCTATATTTCTGCATAAATATGACCTAAAACATCAGATTTTCACACAAGTCCTAAAAGTAGATAAAGAGAACCCAGTTAAATAAATGAGACAACAATATTATACTTGGTTATTTATTTATTGAGGAAAGTGATCCAATATTACATATCTGTGAGTGGCAAAAGTATGTGAACCTCTAGGATTAGCAGTTAATTTGAAGGTGAAATTAGAGTCAGGTGTTTTCAATCAATGGGATGACAATCAGGTGTGAGTGGGCACCCTGTTTTATTTAAAGAACAGGGATATATTAAAGTCTGACCTTCACAACACATGTTTGTGGAAGTGTGTCATGGCATGAACAAAGGAGGTTTCTGAGGACCTCAGAAAAAGCGTTGTTGATACTCATCAGGCTGGAAAAGGTTACAAAACTGTCTCTAAAGAGTTTGGACTCCACCAATCCACAGTCAGACAGATTGTGTACAAGTAGAGGAAATTCAAGACCGTTGTTACCCTCCCCAGGAGTGGTCAACCAACAGAGATCACTCCAAGAGCAAGGCGTGTAATAGTCGGCGAAGTCACAAAGGACCCCAGAGTAACTTCTAAGCAACTGAAGGCCTCTCTCACATCCGCTAATGTTACTGTTAATGAGTCCACCATCAGGAGAACACTGAACAACAATGGTGTGCATGGTAGGGCTGCAAGGAGAAAGCCACTACTCTCCAAAAAGAACATTGCTGCTCGTCTGCAGTTTGCTAAAGATCATGTGGACAAGCCAGAAAGCTATTGGAAAAATGTTTTGTGGATGGATGAGACCAAAATAGAACTTTTTTGTTTAAATGAGAAGCGTTATGTTTGGAGAAAGGAAAACATTGCATTCCAGCATAAGAACCTGATCCCATCTGTGAAACATGGTGGTGTTACTATCATGGTTTGGGCCTGTTTTGATGCATCTGGGCCAGGACAGCTTGCCATCATTGATGGAACAATGAATTCTGAATTATACCAGTGAATTCTAAAGGAAAATATCAGAACATCTGTCCATGAACTGAATCTCAAGAGAAGGTGGGTCATGCAGCAAGACAACGACCCTAAGCACACAAGTTGTTCTACCAAAGAATGGTTAAAGAAGAATAAAGTTAATGTTTTGGAATGGCCAAGTCAAAGTCCTGATCTTAATCCAATCAAAAATGTTGTGGAAGGACCTGAAGCGAGCAGTTCATGTGAGGAAACCCACCAACATCCCAGAGTTGAAGCTGTTCTGTACGGACGAATGGGCTAAAATTCCTCCAAGCCAGTGTGCAGGACTGATCAACTGCACAATGTTTAGTTGCAGTTATTGCTGCACAAGGGGGTCACACCAGATACTGAAAGCAAAGGTTCAGATATTTTTGCCACTCACATATGTAATATTGGATCATTTTCCTCAATAAATAAATGACCAAGTATAATATTTTTGTCTCATTTGTTTAACTGGGTTCTCTCTATCTACTTTTAGGACTTGTGTGAAAATTTGATGTTTTAGGTCATATTTATGCAGAAATGTAGAAAATTCTAAAGGGTTCACAAACTTTCAAGCACCACTGTAGTCAGTTTTGCAATAGCAAGAAATGCAGTGGGCGGACTTCACGTGTCTCAAAGGAAGCTGATAGATTTCACCCTCTCTGGTTGGTCACGGTCATATGATGAGAGAAGACCTACCTGGTTGGTGGAACAGGCCAAAATGAGTTCTCTGGAGAATGCTCTAGTTATTGCAGACTGCATTGTACAACAGCTTTCATCCCAGAAACACTGGTAGGCTCAGAAACGTCACGAAATGATGCAGAAAATAACCTCTATAACCTCTTAGACAAAAGTAACACCTTGCTGTCTGGTTGTTCCTGTAGGTGCAGGACTGAGTTCTTTGGTGTGCTCCTCTTCATACCACACCAAGAGCTCCTGTCCTGGGTTAATGGATCGACAGCAACGATACAGAATTCCCCCTTGATACTCAAATGCCACAAGATTCTGTTCTTCTTCATTACGGGCACAATTCACATACCTAAAAGAGTGAGGCAATGTTTCAGAAAAAGGTAAAAAAAGAAAATCAGATCAGGAGTTACAGACTTGGAGAAAGCATGGTGGAGATATCAATGACGAAGATAAAGTTCTTCCAACAAATGAGGAGCTGTAAAATCAAAATCACTAAAACGACCCAACAGCTAGTGTACTGCTCACCTCATCCAATTCACATGCGTCTCTCTTTTGGCATTGATGTATTCTTCACACTGCATGCTCCTGTATACCTGTAGAAAAATACCACATTTGCTTTTTTTTTTTAAACACAAAATCAATACAGTGGGGCAAAAAAGTATTTAGTCAGCCACCAATTGTGCAAGTTCTCCCACTTAAAAAGATGAGAGAGGCCTGTAATTTTCATCATAGGTACACTTCAACTATGAGAGACAGAATGGGGGGAAAGAATCCAGGAAATCACATTGTAGGATTTTTAATTAAATTAATTGGTAAATTCCTCAGTAAAATAAGTATTTGGTCACCTACAAGCAAACAAGATTTCTGGCTCTCACAGACCTGTAACTTCTTTAAGAGGCTCCTCTGTCCTCCACTCGTTACCTGTATTAATGGCACCTGTTTGAACTCGTTATCAGTATAAAAGACACCTGTCCACAACCTCAAACAGTCACACTCCAAACTCCACTATGGCCAAGACCAAAGAGCTGTCAAAGGACACCAGAAACAAAATTGTAGACCTGCACCAGGCTGGGAAGACTGAATCTGCAATAGGTAAGCAGCTTGGTGTGAAGAAATCAACTGTGGGAGCAATTATTAGAAAATGGAAGACATACAAGACCACTGATAATCTCCTTCGATCTGGGGCTCCACGCAAGATCTCACCCCGTGGGGTCAAAATGATCACAAGAACGGTGAGCAAAAATCCCAGAACCACACAGGGGGACCTAGTGAATGACCTGCAGAGAGCTGGGACCAAAGTAACAAAGGCTACCATCAGTAACACACTATGCTGCCAGGGACTCAAATCCTGCAGTGCCAGACGTGTCCCCCTCCTTAAGCCAGTACATGTCCAGGCCCGTCTGAAGTTTGCTAGAGAGCATTTGGATGATCCAGAAGAGGATTGGGAGAATGTCATATGGTCAGATGAAACCAAAATAGAACTTTTTGGTAAAAACTCAACTTGTCGTGTTTGGAGGAGAAAGAATGCTGAGTTGCATCCAAAGAACACCATACCTACTGTGAAGCATGGGGGTGGAAACATCATGCTTTGGGGCTGTTTTTCTGCAAAGGGACCAGGACGACTGATCCGTGTAAAGGATAGAATGAATAGGGCCATGTATCGTGAGATTTTGAGTGAAAACCACCTTCCATCAGCAAGGGCATTGAAGATGAAACGTGGCTGGGTCTTTCAGCATGACAATGATCCCAAACACACCGCCTGGGCAACGAAGGAGTGGCTTCGTAAGAAGCATTTCAAGGTCCTGGAGTGGCCTAGCCAGTCTCCAGATCTCAACCCCATAGAAAATCTTTGGAGGGAGTTGAAAGTCCGTGTTGCCCAGCGACAGCCCCAAAACGTCACTGCTCTAGAGGAGATCTGCATGGAGGAATGGGCCAAAATACCAGCAACAGTGTGTGAAAAGCTTGTGAAGACTTACAGAAAACGTTTAACCTCTGTCATTGCCAACAAAGGGTATATAACAAAGTATTGAGATGAACTTTTGTTATTGACCAAATACTTATTTTCCACCATAATTTGCAAATAAATTCTTAAAACATCAGACAATGTGATTTTCTGGATTTTTTTTTCTCATTTTGTCTCTCATAGTTGAGGTATACCTATGATGAAAATTGCAGGCCTCTCTCATCTTTTTAAGTGGGAGAACTTGCACAATTGGTGACTGACTAAATACTTTTTTGCCCCACTGTATATGGCTTTAAATGAGGTTTACAGAAACTAGAACAATGGCTCATGCCAATATTATTAAGCCTCATGAAGGCTGAATTAAAGGCTTTTGACTGTATCGTAAGATTCACAAAACAGCTGACAAGCTCCAAGATGAATTTAGTAACTATAGGAAAATGCAGGCAAGGCTTTATCAGAATTTAGGCAAAGGAAAGGTTTCTCATAAAAGGCTTTACTTCTGACATGGCAAAGCTGTGCTGTGAATCAGACCTCTCTGATAAATATCTATATCTGTCCCTTGTGTTTTGGTCTCTAAACAGACAGCTACAAAAATACACAACTTTAAAAGTCAGTTCTGTCTCTAATGGCCCTTTTCCACTACCCTTTTTCAGCTCACTTCAGCTCGCTTCAGCCCGACACGGCTCGCGTTTCGACTACCAAAAAACAGCACGACTCAGCTCGCTTCAACCCTGCTTAGCCCCTAAAACTCGCACCGTTTTGGAGTGGGGCTGAAGCGAGCCAAACCGTGCCAAGTGAGGCTGGGGGCGTGAGCAGACACTCCCCTGTGCACTGATTGGTGAGGAGGAGTGTCCTCACATGCCCACACACGCCCCGCGAGCACGCTGGGATCTGTAAACACCGCAAACCCGGAAGGAGAATAATTACGAATTACGAGAATTTCTGAAGCCTTACGCGCCTCGCCTCATCTATACGCTCTTGCCAGTATCTGTTCGCGTTGTCGGTGACAACAAGCCACAGCACCAAGACCAGCAACACTAACGACTCCATGTTTATTGTTTACTATTCGGGTCGTGAGACTACCGCTTAAAAGATCACTGATGTCACTGTTTGCGCTGCTTAACGACATCACCTGACGTCCACCCACTTTCGCTAACTCCACCCAATGTGTCCACCCACTTCCAGCCAGCACGGTTCAGCGCGGTTCTAGTCGAAATGCAACTTCAACAGCCCCGCTCAGCTCGACTCAGCCCAACTCAGCACGGCACGGCTCAGCCGCGTTTGTAGTGGAAAAGCGGCATAAATGGGTTTTATATAAAACATTTTTGATCTGTACAAGTAATATTTATTTGGGCGCCAATGTTGTTTTAGTTCAGTGTAGCAGTGTTCATCTTTAATTTAAATGATTTTAAATTTACTTTTAGTCCTGAAAATAGTTACATTTTAGGTTTTTTTTTTTTTGGTCAAGATTTCATCAATGGAACTCAATTTTAATTTTAGTCTATTAATGTTTTAATCATAATTTCCTCAGAGATAGTTGCATGGTACTTGTAAAATATGCCCTGCAGTTTTAAGAGGGCCTGTTACAGCAGGGGTTTAGCCGGATTCCCCCCAAGCATATGGCTGGTTTTGTCACTATGCAGAAGTTACAGTACTCAGCATAAATGAGTACACCCCCTTTGAAAAGTAACATTTTAAACAAATCTCAATGAACACAATTTCCAAAATGTTGACAAGACAAAGTTTAATATAACATCTGTTTAACTTATAACGTGAAAGTAAGGTTAATAATATAACTTAGATTACACTTTTTTTTTCAGTTTTACTCAAATTAGGGTAGTGCAAAAATGAGTACACCCCACAACAAAAACTACTACATCTAGTACTTTGTATGGCCTCCATGATTTTTAATGACATCAAGTCTTCTAGGTATGGAATGAACAAGTTGGCGATATTTTGCAACATCAATCTTTTTCCATTCTTCAACAACGACCTCTTTTAGTGACTGGATGCTGGATGGAGAGTGATGCTCAACTTGTCTCTTCAGAATTCCCCAAAGAAAATAAATTTCTTTACACCACAAAGGTGAAGGCTACAAGATGATCAGCAAAGCTTTACTTATCAGTCAGAATACTGTAGCAAAAGTGGTACAAAAATTTAAGAAAGACGGAACTGCAACCATCTCACAGAGACGTCCAGGTCATCCACGGAAGTTAACACCTCGACAGGAGCGTCTTCTGATGAGAAGGGTTGAAGAAAATTGGCATGCAAGTTCACTGCAGTTATCTAAAGAAGTAGAAAGCCAAACCGGGGTGACTATTTCCGGTGACACAATACGGTGTACACTGCAGAGGAATGGCATGCATGGATGCCGTCCACGAAAGAAACCTCTCCTAAAGCCCAGGCACAAAAAAGCCCGCCTCGAGTTTGCCAGGGCCTATGCTGACAAAGATGAAGACTACTGGGACTCTGTACTCTGGAGTGATGAGAACAAGATAAATGTTTTTGGAACTGATGGCTTCAAAACTGTATGGCGTCGCAAAGATGAGGAATACAAAGAAAAATGCATGGTGCCTACAGTGAAACATGGTGGTGGCAGTGTCCTTATGTGGGGCTGCATGAGTGCTGCTGGTGTCGGGGAGCTGCATTTCATTGATGGCATCATGAATTCACAGATGTATTGCTCTATACTGAAAGAGAAGATGCTACCATCACTCTGTGCCCTTGGTCATCATGCACTTTTCCAACATGACAATGATCCTAAACACACATCTAAGGCCACTGTTGGATTTCTGAAAGAGAACAGGGTGAAAGTGATTCAGTGGCCAAGTATGTCTCCTGATCTGAACCCAATCGAACACCTATGGGGAATTCTGAAGAGACAAATTGAGCATCACTCTCCATCCAGTCACTAAAAGAAGTCATTGTTGAAGAATGGAAAAAAGATTGATGTTGCAAAATGTCGCCAACTTGTTCATTCCATGCCTAGAAGACTTGGTGCTGTCATTAAAAATCATGGAGGCCATACAAAGTACTAGATGTAGTAGTTTTTGTCGCGGGGTGTACTCATTTTTGCACCACCCTAATTTGAGTAAAACTGAAAAATGTGTAATCTAAGTTATATTATTAACCTTACTTTCACGTTATAAAGTTACAGATGTTATTTTAAACTTTGTCTTGTCAACATTTTGGAAATTGTGTTCATTGAGATATTGTTTAAAATGTTACTTTTCAAAAGGGGGTGTACTCATTTACGCTGAGCACTGTATGTGGAGTTAGCCACAACTGTAATGGTGATGACCGCTATTTTCATATGAAGACGTTACTTTATTCAGACCAATGCCGTGTGTGTGTCCTGACTCATGTACCCGTTAGAATCCAGGAGCATTATGAAAGCCATGCGAGCAGGGAAGTGAACGAGTCTAGCAAACCGGATTCACTCCCGCTTCCCAACTACGGTCAAGAACGTGAAAAAGAGGGAAGGCAACATACTGGAATGGATTTTGCTCAGGATATTTCCCTAGCTGTAAAAATTCCCTTGAGAAGTAAGCTAGGATGACTGACTGAACAGAACCAGCTATCTTGGGTCACGTTTATTCGTCAGGGCATAATGAACAGAGATTTTGTTTTGCCGTGCTTTTACCGGCCCTCTCTGTGGGCCTGTCATTTCGGGTTCACATGACAGCATACGTGTTCTCACCGGTCAATCACAACCAAGTTAGCTAATGCACATTAACATTCTACATTAATGCAAAAGCAGTGTGCAGCAGTGAAACAAAAGCCATGGAAAGGTCAAAAATTACAGGAGGAGCTAAAAAACAAACAAACCAGGCATTAGAGGCATAGGCTTCCAAATGTTTAAAAAAAAATAAATCTCCAAACTGTTTGGGCATCAGCACCCTGAATTGGCCTGCAATGCCATTTTCAAGGACCAGAATGAAGAGCTTAAAATGGACATTAAAACATAGCTATAGACTAGGCTGTTGCCTCTCGCGGTTACCAGAGGACTAGCCCCCCTGTAACCCTACCTGTATAGGCGAGAGGCCGAGTGCTATGGAAACGAAGGTCAGCGCCACCTAATGTGCCTGACTGCATGGAGCGGGAAGGACTTTAGAGATGGGCTAGGCTGCATGTTCACTTAAAACTGCTGTAACTTGCCCAACCATAACTGACTATCATATGTACCAGAGATTTCCAAGCTTGTTGGGGCTGAAGCACATCAAAGGTCAAATCAGAATGTCAAGGCACACCAAATTAAAGTTGGCTATCGATTATGAAGAATGTCACACACATTATGATGGGCTAGAAGAAGGTCATTTGCAAAATTTGACCCAGATTGCACTACAGCAGATTGTCAAATGATTATTAAAACAGATAGGTAAATCAGACAGGCAATTGTATATTTTTTTCAAAACGTGAGGCAACGTTCATTACAGTGTTTTCCATGAGTTACCTAGACTGTAGTGAGTGACGGAAGCATTTTCAGAACACAAACACCATTTGATTTGAGACTGATAACATTAAGTGTCCACTCCAGTCATCCACTAGTCCAAACACAATACTATGGTTATCAATTTAAAACAGCAAACAGATAACATCAATGGAGAAGTTAGCATTGATAATTAGCATTCATCAAACTTGAGCTTAGAGAACGTTAACACCAGCATGTCCGAATCTCATATCCTCGCTTTAAAACAGTGCACGGTTAAATTTGTAGAGTTTTAGCTTATTTGAGTCAGAAAAGCTGCTAACACATCCGGTAGCATGTATTCGTCATTCAAAACACAAGTGCATGCTCTAACCAGAGTTCAAAATAGGTTTATTTTTGGCTAAAATGAAATTATTCTGCATGTTCTCTATTCAATATTTTAAATTTTCTAAAAAAATAAATAAACCAGTTGAACACAGGTAACCACTTCTGCTTCATTTCTTTGAGGGCTGAAATGTATGCTCTAGTCATTTTTTAACCGTTTATGAACTGTTAAACTCCTTAACCATGCTTTGCGGGTGTGGCCTTTTTGCTGTGGCATCACCATTCATATCGATACAACCAGTGTGTTTATGCTTAAATTACTAAAGCACAAAATTGTTTTGTGCAAGTTCTTCATACTGTAGATCTAAAACTCTTAATTTTGCTCTCAAAGTGCACCAGTTTGATACATTTAACTTTAAAATAAACAAAATTATCTCTCAGGGGAGCATGCCCCCAGAGCGAGGGCCACTGACCCTAGTTTCACAAAATCCTGAGGGAAACACTATTATTCTGTCTTTTTTTTTTTTAATAACGACTGCCAGTGGAAAAGCTTCCTGTTCTGTTGCAAGTTAGGGTAGCTGTAAAAGAAATCTCTCTCAACTCAAACGTAGAAGTAGGTGACCGTGATTATGCAACATATCCTAGAAGCATATTGATGTTCAAAAATAAACTTGGCGGGTAGTGAACTAATGTGGCAAGTGTGTGTGGAAGGAGAAATCATGAGACGGAGAGCTCCACTTTTGAATATAAAAATGTGTGTCATTGCATATCGTATAACGAAATTGGACGCCATCCTACCAGTGCAACATCTGCTTATTTTAGATTTAATTATTTATTTTGGTCATTTCAACTTTCAATAACATACACACTGGTTACATACATATCAGCAAGAAAGACCAAAAAGGATTAGACTGAAGCAAAAGCTTATTGCGTCTACCCTCATCACATTTCATAAATTAATAAATCTTTTTTTTTAATGCCAAAGGAATTAAGGAAAGAAACAAAAAGAAAAAAAACAAATTATAATAGTAACAATAGTATCTGTTACATTTTGTTCAATACAATTTTACAGCTTTCAATTTCAAATGAACACTAAAACATACATATTGGATTTTGACGTTTTCATATTCTGTAGCATTACATATCAAGTAGCTGGATCAAATTTAAATCAAACCATTTTTTTCCAAACATATTTCACATCTCAGTTTTGTACTTATTGATAATCTTATATGTTTGTATGCTTTTTTAAGGCCTTTAAGCGTGCTACGCAGTTTAATTTCATTTTCAAGACCATTCCATAAATTAAAGGTGGAGTACGAGATTTTTTTTCAGGAGTATTTTTTACCATATTGCTTGAAAAGCTCCTCACACCCATGTTGCAAGCAGTACAATAGGAGGTTTGACCCAAAAACGAAATATTTTAATCCAGTCTACAGTGTAAAAGGAAAAACGCCATCAAATCCTATCGAGGTACCACCTCAAAATGATTGGATACTGACACGTCAATCAGACTGAAGCCCGCGAGCAGCCCGTCCCTTCTGTGTGTGTGTGTGTGTGTGAGAGAGAGAGAGAGAGAGAGAGCAGCCCCTCCCCCAACCCGGCGCTGAGCAGGGAGAGACAGAAATGCACAGAAAAAGGGCAGTTTTCCCTCAGAGCGCTCCCTCCAAACAACGGGGATTTACACGAAAACGGAAGGAGGTATTCACAAAATTCTCTCACAGTGAGCGCCACAAGGCTCTCCTGAACACAATGATGTAAATTTTTTTTGTCTGTCATGTAAAAAATGAGGTCACTAGAGCGAGTTAAAAACAAGTGACTTTTCTGCCAAGTTTATAATGGGAGTCTATGGGGCTGCGCGCCTGTCCTCTCCTCACTTTCAGGCTTCTCATTCAAAAACTAAGTCCTATCGTGTAGGTAGACACATTGTGTGAATCAGGACAAGTGTGGCTACTACTTTTGAGAAAATTGTGTGTGTGGAGTGAAAATTAGGGCTGAAAACACAGTTTAAATGAGAAAGTTTGAGCTATTTTTCCAAGCTCTCTACACTCTAACTTAACGAGCTCCACTGGTGTGTAACGCAATAGACACCCATTATAAAGCCGGAATTTCTCAGGCTTTATAAGGGGGAGGAGGGGTGGAGATGCGGGGGGTGGGAGCATGGCGAGGGCGGGCGTGTTTCTTTTCAAAATATGGCTTGCGGGAACCGTTATTCCAAAATCTCATACTCCACCTTTAACTCCTGTTATAGATATACACCTCTGTTTCACATTTGTTCTGAACTTTGTTTTAACAAACATATACGAGTTCCTCTCAATTCATAATGACTCTCTCTGATTTGAAAGAATCTCTGAATACAGTCAGGGATAGTTTTGTTTTTGATTTTAAACATAAATTGAGCAATTTTGTAATCCTCAAAATCACGAAATTTAAGGCCATTCAAGTTTATAAACAACTGATTGGTTGGTTCACTATAACATACGTTGTGTATGATCCTAATAGCTCTTTTCTGCAATATGAAGATCGGGTTTGTGATTGTTTTACATGCATTTCCCCAGACCTCCACACAATAAGTTATGTATGGAACAAGCAGAGAATTATAAAGTGCGTGCAATGATTTTTGGCTTAGAATGTGTTTAGTTTTATGAAGTATTGCAATAGACTTGGACATTTTTGTTTTTACATGTTTAACTTGACAGGTAGTGAACTAATGTGGCAAGTGTGTGTGGAAGGAGAAATCATGAGACGGAGAGCTCCACTTTTGAATATAAAAACGTGTCATTGCATATCGTACAACGAAATTGGATGCCATCCTACCAGTGCAACATCTGCTTATTAAAAATAAAGAAATAAAATATGTCCACATAATATATATTAACAAATAAAAAAAGACATACACGCACAAAACATTCACACACTGCTGTTTTTTTTTTTTTTAAATTGCACGGTCCCTTTAAAACAAGCACTGTTTAGTGCAGTTATGGCTCTTGGGTAGAAGCTCTTTTTCGGTCTATAGACCCCTTACACTGACATCACATTTACGTTAGCAATGGTCACTACCCTATACCTGGTGGACAAGCAAACTTTGTTTACATACTGTTCACATACTGAAGCCAAGCAAAGATGTCAGACGTCCGTTGCTGTTGTCTGAAGAAAACTACAGCTAAAAAAGCTCTACTAACGGATTACTTGGATAATCTTAGTTATAAAGAAGTGAAGGATACATGGAAATTAGAGTTTATTAGTGGCTATGATCTGTACAAAATTCCTCAAAACCAATGGAGTGGCGGTGCAGATTTGTGGCCTAGTGTTAGCTACATGTTGGAATGTACTTTCCTTTTCCGGAAGAATCCGGACATGGAAGAACAGTTTAAAAAAAAAAAAAAACTGCACACCCCACTACAAAAACAAGAAAACCTTTGTGTAAAGAATTTTTACCGACATCAGCTTTAGGGAACAGAATGCTGCAAAAGCCTGAGCATTTACTCTCAAAGGACTACTACTTGAACTGTGGGCTAGATGGTATTCCTGGCCCGCCATGTCTCAACAACCTCAAGGACATCAAGTTACAGAGCTATTTGCACTCATTTATACATTGATATTTATGATTTGTTAAAAAAAGAAACAAATCTCTGAAGTATTATTATTTGTAAAATAACGTTATCTTGCTCTAGACTTTCAATGTTGTAAGATTTTATTTTAATTTTATCTAATAGTGGATGGTACAATAATTACAAATGCAAACAGAATCAGCACATTCCAGTAGTAGCTGTAGTCATATAGCTAACTATAATCATATAGTTAACTATAAATCACCCTTGTAATAATTTCAATAAACTGTTCATGTTCAGTTCCCTCTTCATTTATTCTCTATTCAAAAGGCACAACTGAGTCACACAGGTTGATAAGTGTGCAACAGACAGTAACAATTTTATCCAAAATAGTTTTTCCTGCCTTAGTCGATTTATTTCCATTTCACATGCCTGGAGCTGTTGTAAAGTTCAGTGCGTTTGTGTAGAACTCTCTCAAACTGTAGGTTCATTACTACACTCTGGCTCCAGGTTGACATTTTGCACAGGACTGAGTTCCTCTGATAACAGAAGCAAAGCTTCAGCGCTTTTTGCTCTTAATTTTTTTCTGTTCTTTCAGGATGCATCAGGAGCATGTCGCTCCTTGTCGGGTTTTTTAACTATTTATGTCAGCGTTGTTTGTTTGGTGCCCAATCTGGGTTTTCCATGTCGAATGAGGAAGTTGGTTCATCTGGAAGAAAATAATTTGATTTTGTCTGAACACCTTCATGAAGAAGCTAATTCAAATGTGAGCAGAAATAAAAGGAGATTCTTAAACTCTTCCATACTCTGTTGCACATGTCTATTTTTAAAAAAATACATTTTAAATAGTCACAAATTTCTCTGCAATTTTCAGGGTTAGCTCCTCTCGCTGTATTCTCTTTAACCACTCATTTCTTCATTGTTGTTGAAGCATTTGCTTCTCTTTGTTAACATTTTTCTTCAGAGCAGGGAAATGGTAATATCTTTTACCTATTCCTCGATTTAAATGACTGGAACAACCAAAAACAGCGCAAAAATGAACCATATTTAAGACTGGTTAAGCCTTGCTTACACGAAAACTGGTGTCTCTTCACCTGGGGGTCAATTATCATGTAGGTGCATTTAGTTTGAGTGATCAATCTCATTAAATCTGAAGGTTAATAATTAAAATTGAATCAGTCTCATTTGAATCACTCTCATTGAATCAGTCTCATATCATTAAATCACTCATGGAATCAGTCTCATTGGATCAGTCTCATTAATTAATACCATTAATTTTGGTGCTTAATAATAAATTACCAAACAGCTAAATTATGGTATATTCCAAATTATTATGATCACTTACCATATTACACAACCTATATGCACCTTTGAATTCTTGGAGATTGGTTGACTTCAGAAATATTGAAACACAAACAGTTTCTATAATAAATGAATTTATTATAACAAAGATAAAAATGGATAATATCAGTTGGAATCTATATACAGTGTGTGTGTGTGTGTGTGTGTCCACGTAAGTACAACAAAAGAGTCCGCTTTGGTAGCTAACTAAGATGTTTGTGAGGCCTGCGTGACCACGTGTTTCTAAGTAAAACAAGAGAGCTAGCTTTGGTTGCTAAGACAAAGGAATGCTAGCTAGGGTGTGTTTGAGTGAGTGAGAGTCCACGTGGTGGAGGCCTTGGGGCCTAGGCAAAAACTAACGTTGTGTTGCTAGCTAAGATAAAGGAATGCTAGCTAAGGTGTGTTTGACCATGTGGTAAGGCCTATGGCCTAGCAAAAGAAAGGCTAGCGTGGGATGCTAACTGAGGTGTGTTTGACCACGTGGTAAGGCCTAAAAGTCCTTTGGAGACAATACAGTTATCTCTGGATGCTAATAAGATAGAATTAGCCGTAGCAGCTAATCCACTAGCTTTATAACATTACCAAATTCACTGAAATCTTGATGCAGTCAAGATACGTGTAATAATGAAATTAAAGTGTTAGATAGGAATAGAGAGAAAGCATGCAAAGCCTATCTATTAAACAATTGAGAGATTAAAACAAAATGGAACAATCAATTCAACATGCTGCGTGTTTACAGTGTACACATTTAAACCATTCCTGAGTTTAAATTCAGGCTTCATAAAAGCTAATTCCTAAGACTAGGTTTTTGCCCAAAATTGCCAGTCTTGCTCAGTATTTTGCCTCTACGCAAAATTATGAAGAGATGTTCCGAGACGTTTCGAGTTTCACCATTGTGAAGCACGTGAGTCGCTCTGTGAAGCACAGCATGTTTCTGGGTCCGACGCATGGTCGCTCGTGATGAAAGAAAGTCTCTGATCAAACAATGTGCACAGAGAATTAAAAATCAGAAGGATCCGGTCGCTTCTAATTTTAAATTAACTGCTTGGGCTGCAGTTGTACGTACTGATAATGAATAGAAACAGTTGTAACTCAAGCGGAGTTTAAAAATCGCACGATCTTAGAGTCTACCGTGGCCAAAGGTAAACAAAGAAAAGCGCGAAACTCTGATTCTTGCAGGAAAGAAGAAAAAGACGTCTTTATCTGGTTTTCTGGTGCAGGGTATCTCTTTGTGTCTAGATAGCTTGGGATCCAGACGGGGGAGAGAGAGAAGTCCTCCTTGTGTCCGTGTTGAAATCACAGCGCCAAAAGAGGAGGAGCTAGGAGTCTCCGGGTTTATGCTTTCATGGAGGATGTGACGTAGGTCAACGCAGAAGCTGGTGATGGGAGTTGTAGTCCTTAAAAGGGACTGTGTTGTAGTTCTTAGACGGACTGTGTTACCTACAATCACGTGATGCCTAACGTCACGTGCAAGGGGTCTATTTGTCCATTTCTTAATTGACCTGAACTGCATGCCCAAGGGCAGCAGTTCAAACAGAGAATTTCTGGGGTGGGACGGATCTTTTAATATACTGAGGGTTCTTTTGAGGCAGCAGGAACTGTAAAGCTCTTCCAGGCAGGGAAGAAGGCATCTGATGATCATCTGGGTGGTGGTGACAACCCTCTGGAGAACTTTTCTCTCTGCTCCTGTGCAGCTGACAAACCACACACTGATGCAGTATGTAAGTATGTTCTCTATGGAGCAACAATAAGAGGACACAAGCAGTTTTTGAGGGAGGTCGTTCATCCTGAGGATCATCAGGAAGTAAAGAACACATAGCAGAGACTATCACTGTGTGGCATAAGAGCTCCAGGTCAGCTCCTCCTCTATGTGCACCCCAAGGAACCGGAAGTCCAGGATCCTCTCCACATATTGCGCACCGATGAGAATAGGCTGAAAGTCCGTTTTCTTTTTCCTGAAGTCTATGATCAGCTCCTTGGTTTTGGTGGTTGAGGACCAGGTTTGTTGACTCAGCACCACCCAGACAGCTGCTCAACCTTGTGCTGATAAGCAGACTCCTTCCCCCCAGAGATGAGCCCCACTATGGTAGTATCATCCGCAAATATGTCGTCATTATGGGAGCGAGCAGGGTGCAGTTGTAAGTGTAGAAGAACAACTTGTTTAATCCTAGGTAAAGCCGTGGCACAGCAGTTATGCTCATATTTACATAGGAATAACATCCATGAAATGCATCAGTCAGGATTTAGACCTCATCATCGCAAAGAGACAGCTCTGGTTAAAGTAGTAAATGACCTACTGTTGGTGTCTGATCAGGGCTGTGTCTTGCTACTTGTGTTGCTTGACCTTAGTGCAGCATTTGATACCATTGATCATTCCATTCTTCTGGATAGGCTAGAAAATGTTGTGGGAGTTAAGGGAACGACCCTCTCCTGGCTCAGCTCTTATTTAACTGATCGCCATCAGTATGCTGATGTAAATGGTGATTTTTCTAGACATACTGCATTTTTTATATCTCAGGGCTTTACATTAGCATCCGCCAAATGCGGGTAAAATTCGGCTTTGGCGGGTAATAACTTTAGTCTCACTAGCCACTTTGGCGGGTGGTTTATTCTGTGGTATGACAATATATTTTAATTATAGTATTCTCTGAAGGCATCTGATATAATAAACACATTGCAATGTAATATTACACGCCTACAACTCCCATGAGCACCTGCGTAAACATTGACGTTAGAATTGTTTAGAACGTTCGTTAGCGTCTCAGATAAAATCAAACGATACAGTAACCTGCGGTTAATGAACAAAGCAAAGTTGCTGATGACTGACAAGCGCACTGTGTCGCAGCATATAGCTGGAGTTTCAAACCCTGCTGCTCAAGAAAAAAGGGGCAGAAATGAGCAGGGCCGGAGCAGCATTTTAAAAATCACTGAGGTCCGTGATGCGCAAAGTGCGCGCCGAAAAACGTTCGCCATATTTAAATGAGAGGGGTGAATTACACATCACACAAGAGATCTCATCTCGTTATCTCTAGCCGCTTTTTCCTGTTCTACAGGGTCGCAGGCAAGCTGGAGCCTATCCCAGCTGACTACGGGCGAAAGGCGGGGTACACCCTGGACAAGTCGCCAGGTCATCACAGGGCTGACGCATAGACACAGACAACCATTCACACTCACATTCACACCTATGGTCAATTTAGAGTCACCAGTTAACCTAACCTGCATGTCTTTGGACTGTGGGGGAAACCGGAGCACCCGGAGGAAACCCACGCGGACACGGGGAGAACATGCTGTAGGTGGAATTGGGATTAATTAAATTATAAATTATGTGATAATTGATAAATTAATCAATTTATAAATAAAGATCAGTCTCATAAAATAAGTTATTAATCTTAATACTCACCGTGAATGGTTACATTCAAGATTAATGGTAGCTCTGTATTAGATGGGAAACCCAGTTGTATACAAAAGCTAAATTTTGAAGGAAAAAGGAGTTCTAAATAGTTGACCTTGTGAATAAACAACAGGAACAAGTAAAATGCAATTCAATTTTATTAGCTTTTATTTGTCTACTACTCACTAATAATAATCTCAAAATACATTCAATGTCGGCAAAGGTAATAAGACAAAACAATGGAACAATTACACCTGGACTATAAATTTGAGGGAAAGAGAGAAAGAGATAGGAAAAAAAAAAAAAAGAATCCCTTGTGTGCGCGCGTGTGTGAGGCTAGGGCAAGCAGATGCGTGCGTGTGTGTAGGTGTGTATGTATCTGTGGGCAGATGCTAACGACTAGCCACTCTGGCAATGCTTAAACAAAATGGCGGTCAGTGCCTAGGTGTCGTATCACAGGTAACTCAATGAGGAAGGTACCCAAAATGGCGTCGGGAAAAATGGCGCCTGCAGGCCTAGTCGAGAACACAAGCCTACCAGCTAGCGTATCACCCTGAGGTAGCTAGCAATAAGTTGCTAAGGAGAATCTGACCACATTACAGCTGGATCCAAACACTGTACTTAACAACAATTTCCAACAGACTATCTAGGCAAAGAACTCAACGCGCGAGAGAGAGAGAGAGAGAGAGAGAGAGAGAGAGAGAGAGAGAGTGTGTGTGTGTGTATATATATATATATATATATATATATATATATATATATATATATATATATATATATATATATATATATATGTATGTATGTGTGTGTGTGTAAAATAGGTGTTGGATGGAGAGGACTAGGCCTTGTAGCGGTCTAGCCTCGGAGCTTAAAATAACAAACTTGTCGCTGCGCTGCTAATCAGATAAGGAAGCTAGCAATGGAGTTAAGGAAAGATATCATGCAAGATACCCTGTCTAACAAGTTCAAAGAAAAAAACAGAACCAAAACAAACAATAAAAACAAACAAACACCTTCCGTGTCTGAGCGGGTATGCTAAATAGCTCAAAGCTTAAACATGACCCTAACAACCATCTGAATAAGCTACAAATTAAAATTTGCCCAAGTGCCTACTCAATGCGATGGAAGTTCGTTCTCCGATGTCCGCGCTGAGGGTCGCGGTCCGAGGAGAGGAGGTTAGTGGCGAGTTGCGTCCAACCGCGGCTAACGAAGCAGGGAGATGGAGGCCTAGCTGGCCCACGGTGCTTCGGGAGAAACCTCCGGTGATGCGTCGACGAGAAAAAGGCTGAGAGGAGCGAAGCTGTCCGCAAATGCCTCTTAGAGTGGAAAACTACTTAACTGTAGTTAAACTTTGCAAAGGTTTAGAATCAAAACCACTATATCGCTGAAACTTAGCGGGTCGTTCAAAAGTTCGGCCGAAACTAATTTGAACAGGCTGTTCTCAGACAATAGCGGTTAGTCTCAACACTGTAGGCGAGCGTGCCAACAGTCCGTCCGACCACTCCAGTAGCCAGAACACGAGAGGACGAATCGAGGTGCTCTCGATACAGTTAAAGCAGTTCCACTTTACGTCACATCCGGGTGGAGCACGCAAGGAATTGTGGGATCGTTATAGGGGGCGCTGGCAAGTTACCAACATTCCCCCCTTGGCCATAGGCGCTGAAAGGAGTGATACCCTATGGGCACATGGTGTTTAGTCTGCGACCCACGGTCCCTAGTAATCCACAAAGAGGTAGTTCCACAAAGAGGTAGTTCCAAGGGTCCTTTCTGTGAAAAGTCTTTCAGACACAGTTCAACAGTTCAATTCATTTCATACAGTCCATAAGATGCATAGGCACTTGGGCATGAAAGCATAGGCACTTGGACATGAAAACAATTACACTATGGCTACTTAACTACCTTCTACATACAATATTTCACACAGCAAACAAAAAAAATAATCAAAATTCCATAAAGGAAAATGGAAAAGAGGGGTTAGTTAGCGTGTTAGCAAGCCTACTCTTCAAGAAAGTTAGTGGAGGCCTTAGGCCTGATGGAGAATCGGACAATGCCACGATCTAATTTCTCAGGTGCGTAGATCGTTTTGTCCAGTTTGTGGTGTAGTGTCAGTATGTACCTATGTAGAGTGATGGCTATGAAGACTGTGATAACCCAACTGCTAGCTAGAAATCCCAGCGCAATTCGGCTTATTAAAGATCCTTGATCGGACGAAGGGTTTGCGCGGTTATTCAAGAAAGTGGTAGCGATGCCAGTGGGCTTAAGATCGAATTGCACGGTTTTGGTCCCTTCCAGCAGTAGTTGTGCTTGGAGGGTGGAGTTTATCTCAAGTTCGTGACCTGGGAAGGCATCGGGCATTTCTATCTCGGTCTCATACTGGTCAGCGCTAAGGTGATGGAGGGTGATGTCACCCACGTGAACAGTGGCTCCTAGTGGGACACTTAGGAGAGAGGTTTCGTTAGGGATCTTCATTCTAGTGGCAGTGTTATGTTGATCATATGATACCAGAATCTCAGTTTGGGGAGTGTTGATTAGCCACCGATTGCCAGCTCTTTCTACTCTAGTTCCTATTCCTTCATCTTTAATAGACAATTTGCCTGCACACTTCTGCTCGGGGACTTTTGTCAATCCACAGAGACAGTCTGTGGTGTCTCGGATAAAGGGATTGCTGGGGCAGACCCAGTGGATATCTTTGGTAGAGGTGCACATGTCTAAGTTAGGGACGAGGTAGATAGAGGGGTTGTCATCGTGATAGGCTATGGTGGGAGGTGTCTGCAAACGTACGTGTACGTCGTTGTTCCAGAAACCTACATTAAGGACAGATTTGATTCTGTATATGTTTTGCCGTTCAATAACGGGGAGATTGAGGATGAAGCCTATTTCTAGGTTTTGAGGGTTCACAAAAATGGGGATAGCACTGCCAAGACTATAAGCCAGATGAATCTGTGATGAGTAAACGTTAGTCGTGGTAGTAGATCGGAGTATGCTGTCAACCATGCTGAGGGGTATCAAATATGGTGGGATTTTACCTCCACTCAGGGTGCTGAGAGCGCTACTTACTTCTCTCATCAGGTCCTGCATTAGGTCTCGGATTACTCGGACGTACTTGACTTCGCTTCTCATGATTGTCGCTAGCCTGTCTACGGCATGTACTGTGTTCTTGATTAATGTAGAATGCATGTTAACGGTTAGTATGGTTCCCTGCAGGGTTTTGCCTAGGCCCTGCAGCTCCTCCTGTTGAGTTAGTAGTCTACCCTGGATTTCTGGCATTTCTTCCTTAAGAATGTTCATTTCTCGTTTGACCGCGGTCAGGCTAACTGTGTTAACGGCAGACAGGCCCATTGAGAACAGAGAGCCAATGGCGGATGCAGCAGTAAGTAGTCCTCCGAGGAACCGTTTAGGGCGTGTTTTGCCGCTGAGTTCCTCCTCAGTGACTATGAACTTCTGTAACTGTTCGAGCATGTGAACTGTGGTACGCTTGGCGTGTTCGATGTTGGACCCAATCTCGGAGTCAGGCCCGGTTTCGAGGTTTGTTTGTGTGGCCGATCTAAAATGCTTACGGTACACATCCCAAGGATCGAGGCGGGTGTACACGCGCTGGGTATGGACGCGGCAATTGGTGAGGAGCAGTCCTGGGGCATCTTGGAGAACGATGCCACTTGGCGGACCTGGTTCCACTATGTTACCGGCCAATGTGGTCTGCAGGACTAGGAAGATGCCGAGGATCCAGAGAGGGGCCATTCTGCAACATACAGGAGTTTGTTATTCCGATTTGAGTGGTAACAAGGGTGGTTACTTATAGATGCACGCTTATGGATTGAGAGGCATGCAACCAAGTTGGGCAGGCTATAACTTATTGTTTGTCCACCCCCCTATGGAGTGTGGACTGCTCAAAAAGCTTTATTTGGTTGCTATGGACCCATCTATACGAAGGCGCCTGGCTGGGCTTCGAAGTTTTGATGCGGTAGGCGACGGGGGACAGTTTACCGACGATTTCGAAAGGACCGGACCAACGGGGTAAGAATTTTCTGGCTACTCCTACCGGTTTGGTGAAATTGAAGTATAGGACTCTGTCGCCTACTTCGTACTCACGGTGTGTCGCCTTTCTGTCGTAGTAAGCTTTCTGTCCTTTCGCACTCTTTTCGAGGTGTTCCTGGGCCCACGCAAATGTGGCCTGCAAGTGGCGTTGCAAGTCGGTGACGTACTGGTGTGCGGTGTACGCAGTGGCAACGCTTAGGTCCTCTGGTCGGTAGAGGAGGTGTAAGGGAAGAACCATTTCACGGCCAGTCATCATTTCGAACGGGGTGACTCCGGTGGTGCGGTGAGGAGTGGACCGAATGGCCATCAGCACCAGAGGGAGTTTGATGTCCCAATCTTTGCCATGGTGACTCACATACTTGCGAAGCATGCTCACGATGGTTTGGTTGGTGCGTTCGACCTGACCGGAAGACTGAGGATGATACGCGATGTGGAATTTTGCCTCGACTCCGAGCATCTCCCACAACACTCTCATGACCTCTGCGGTGAAATGAGTACCTCGGTCGGAATCAATGGATAGGGGCAAGCCCCAACGGCTGAACACATGGTTCATAAGAAGGAGAGCGGTGGTCTCTGCGGTTTCGTTTGGGGCGGGCAAGCATTCCACCCACTTCGTGAACGCGCAAGTGATGGTCAGGAGGTACTTATTACCTCGAGCCGATTTCGGCACCGGTCCGACCCAGTCTATCTGGAGATTAGACCAGGGGAATGAGATGCCTTTGCTTTGCAGTGGGGCGCGGTTCAACGGTTGGGCTGGTCGGAATTGGCAGCAAATCAAGCACCCTTTGACATACTCGGTAACGTCCTGAATCATGAAGGGCCAATAGACAATCTGTTGGAGTGTCTGGTAGGTCGCCTGAGCGTTCCTATGGCCCCCGCACGGGCTGTCTTGAGCGTACTGCAACATGACCCCCCCATGATCTGTGGGCACGACCCACCGGGGAGGTCCCTGGTTGCGTGGTGTGTACACCAGGAGTCCTTTCTCGAGTTTTAAGCCGTTTTTGAGATTGTGAAGGTGATTTGAGTCTCGGGACTGTTGCAACTCTTGTGGGGAAATTGGGGACGCCACGGGGTCCGCAAGGAACTTACGGATTTGGTGGATCATGGGATCCCTTTCCTGCATAGACACCAGGTCGGCATCCTGGGGCAGTCGGCCGAGTTGCACTGTTCCTGCTTGGGGTACTGCGTCAGTTTGACCTGCTCTAGCCTGTCGGCGAGTAATCGCGGTTACGTTATGGCGTGGCGTCTCGGGAAGACATGACGGCTGGAATTCCCAAAGGGGGCCGTCTACGGCTCCCGCTTTGGCGAGGCCATCTGCCTCATCGTTACCGACTTTGTCAGGTCCTGGGACTTGAGAATGTCCCTTCACCTTCTTCCAATAAACGCACATTCCCTGTTCGGTTACGAGTCGATCGCATGCTAGGAAGAGTTCGGAGTGTTTCACTTCCTTGCCCCTTGCGTTTTTCATGTCCTTCACCTTCCACGAGGGAAAGTGTGAGACGAAGCTATGCCTGGCATAATTTGAATCAGAGCAGAGGACTAACCGCTTGATGTTCTCACGGGCAGCTTGTTGCAGGACGATGAGCACGGCTGCTACCTCCGCATATTAGCTAGTCTTAGCCCTGAGTTGATGTTCGTATTTCCCTTGTATAGGGCCGTTCGCCCATACGATACCGACACCGGCTTGCACTTTGCGTTCATGATGGAATGAGCATCCATCTATGTAAGCGGTGGGGAGGTCTTTGCAGACGTTCTCGTCATAGTAGTGGTGGTCGGAGGGGAGAGCAGGTACGGTTGTTAGTTCGGTTTGATCTGGACTATTCTCGCAGTCGCAATGCTGGCATTCCACCAGGCCTCGGCCAAGCGCCATCTTGTGGTTCTGGGCGTACTTCACCTCGACGTCGTAGCCCTGTAGTGCCATCATCCAAGCTGCGATGCAACTGTTCGAAACTCTTCCCTCCCTCAGCCTCTGGCTGTTCAAGAACGAGACCGGTTGATGATTGGTCTCTATCACCACCTTCTGGCCACCAATGTAACTGCGAAAGTGTTCAACGGCCCAGACCGTGGCCAGCAGGGCTTTTTCGCAATCTGAAAATTTCAACTCCACAGCACTGAGGGGCCGACTGGCGTATGCTACGACACGGCGATCTTTGTCATGCTGCTGTGACAGTGCAGCGCTCAGGCAGTGGGTGGAGAAACTAGCCTCCAAGAAGAACGGTTTGTCTTTGTCGGGATACGCGAGGCAGGGAGCGGAGCAGAGCTTCTGCTTCATGCTCTTGAACGCGAGTTCTTGAGGCTCACTCCACTGGAAGGGTTTATCCTTTCGGAGGAGCTCGGTGAGCGGTCGTGCTATCTCCGCGTAGTCCTCGATGAACTGTCGGGAGTAGTTGCAGACCCCTAAGAAGCTCCTGAGTTCGGGTACGTTGGATGGGGCTTTGATGTCTTGGATAGCCCGCACCCTCCCCGACTGGGGTTCAATGCCATCTGGCCCGACGCACAGTCCAACGTATTCGACTTTGGTGCGACACCACTGCCCTTTGGTGACAGAGAGCTTCGCTCCTGCTCTGGACAGCTGAGACAGAACATGGCGTATCTCTTCGAGGTGTGCATCAAAAGTCTGTGACCTAATGAGGATGTCATCGACATAGATCAAGTTGCCACGAGCTGTGGCATCGCTCATTGCCTTATGCAAGATGATGTTGAATTCAGCGGGGGAGTTCGCGTAGCCGAACAGACATCGGTTGAAAGTTAGCTGGCGGTTCCCAAAGGAAAAGGCCAGCTTGTGTTGGTCAGCTGGATCCACGCGCATGGTCCGGAATCCACTCGCCACGTCGGCGGTGGAGAAGAACTTTGCACCCTTCACCTTGGCAAGTTCTTGATCCAGATGGATCATGGGCCATCTTGACAAGGGCACTTGCTTGTTCAGCTGCCTATAGTCAATGGTGAGACGCCACTTGCCGTTTGGTTTCAGCACCGGCCACAAGGGGGAGTTGTAAGTCGAGCTACACTCACGAATGATCTGCTTTTCCAGCAGAGTGTCCAGTGTTTCTTGTATTGAGTTGTATGCGGCTAACGGGATTTTGTATTGCCGCACGAACGTCGGTGGAGCGTTCAGATCTGTTGGGATTCGGACGGTGTGGATGTCCGTGACTCCGCAGTCATTGGAATCTCGCGCCCAGATCGCCTTGAAGTCGTAGAACAGTTCACGGAGCTATCGTCTCTGGGCGTCCGTGGTCAGGCTGTCAGCTTTCACCAGCTGTTGTTGAACTTCTCGTTCGAAGCCTGGGTACGGTTCACCTAGAGCTGAATCGACGACCTCAGTTGCAGGGGTGTCGTTGCTCGATTGCGTGGCAAGAGCGTACACCAGCATGTGTTTCGGGGTGTCAGTTTTGGTCATGACTATGCGCTCGTCGCGAAGCATGTCGTGAGGTTCGATGCGGATCATGTGGAAAGGAAGAGTGATCCAGGGAGGTTCCACTGGATCGGAATGAGTGTCCGGCGTTGGCAGCTCACCGATGACTGGAATGGTGAGTTCAAAGTCATGGAATGCCTGGTCTATCAGAAGGCCTAAAGGCCGACAGGCAGGGATCGTGATAGCGTCCCGCGTGGAGTTTTGAACCAGGAGGTAAGCGGAACGATGACTCACTTCAAGCAGCGGAGTCCCACACACGGCTAAATCGAGCTCCATGAAGAATCTGAGAGGCTGGAAGAACGCCTGGGAGCTACGAAACTGTTGGTCTTTCATGATGACCAGCTTAAGAGGGGAACCAGCAGTCCTAGCGGGAATGACTATGTCAAATTCGCTAGCGACATGGCAGGCTTGGGGAATCGTTTGTCCTGACCGCATTTGTTCCGGGTCAGCTTGGAACGGGTGCTTAGCAGCGTCGGCTTGGGTCCAGATGACCCGGTTGACTAGGTCCAGTTGGGCTCCCAGTCTGACCAAGATGTCTGCCCCGATGACCAGTGAGTCAGGAAGTCCGGGGACGACACTCAAGAAATGAAGGAATTCTCTGACCGATGGCGAGCGACACGGCGCAGACGCCCGTGGCTTTGGTGGGGCTCTGTGGTTGTTCGGCTGACAGTAGCCGGTGGCTCTTCTGCACAAAGACAGGGGAAGGAGTGCTCTGACGCACTATGTCGAACCACGTTTGGCTGATGGCTGACTTCTCTGACCAAAGCGCTAACCTGACGCCAGGTGCCATGACGCCGTTGACAGTAATGTTGCCAGATATCCAGGGGTAGTACCTGGTTGGGGCAGATTCGCCAAGAAAGCAAAGGAAAGACGGGTGGCCATCAAGCGCGTTGCGGTTGAGCAGAGTGTCGGTTGAGTTTGGTGCGTCTTGACTCGGCTCAGGGTGGAGCGGAGTGGTCTCGAGGTTCTCGGGGACCTGCCCTGACTCAGCTATCGGTGGAGTAGCCTCCACGCTAACTTCATCGCAACAGGCTCGATCGTGACGACGAGGATCTGGGGTCTGTGGGGACGCGACCTGGGCCCACAGTTGCCCCCGACGACAGTCAATGAGGGGCGCTAGCCTATCTAGTAGGTCTTGGCCAATGAGGAACGGTTCTACCCCAACAGAGCAGATGTAAGTGGGGTGAGTGATGGACATGCCCTGGAAGGTGAGTTCTAACCATGCAATGGTTGTTACTGGGGCTTGATTCTGGGTGAAGCTAACCAAGTTGACGTCACAACGTTCGGTTCTGATGGGTCTACCTTGCGCGCGCCGCGCATCAGAAACCTCTGCAAAGACTTTGGAACACATCAGGGTGATTTCCGACCCGGTATCCAAGAGAGCTTGGAGGGAAACGTTGCCTTCTACCACCACTGGGGTATAGATACGCTTGGCGTTGCCTTTCCTAACCAAATCTCCAAGAAACTGCGTCAGGGGTGCATCCTGCGGGTCAGGCTTCACTACCGGAGGTGGTGGTTTCAACTCATCGCTGCCTATTGGGCAGGGGTCCTTTCCCCACCCCACAAGGTAGACACGCGGTGGTGGTGGGGATGGGTCCCGGCCTAGTCATGCTGACGGTTCGTCCCTGTCCTTGCTCGGCTTACCCTTCCTGTTCTTATTGCTCAGCAGTTGTTTAACCCGTGCTAATTCGGTCCTCAGTTCTGCCATCCCAAGCGGCTCTTGGTTGGCTTGTTTAATCCGTGCTAATTCAGCCCTCAGTTCTGCCATCCCAAGCGGCTCTTGGTTGGCTTGTTTAGCGGTAGCTAGCTTAGGGCTCCGCTCCCTTCGAGAGGAGTTGCGATGGGGCCTTGACTGTCCACTATTCTGAGATTTAGGGCCATGACTGCCAGGTTTGCGGTTACCTTGCCCTTTGGCGTTGGGGCCCTGTTCCCCCTTGGCTCCAGCTTGTCGAACTTTCCAGTTACCTTTGGGTTGACTCGACGTCTGGTGGTCGCGGTTTGGGGCTTCACCCCCTTCTAGGCCTAAGGACTCACCTTCCTGCTCATATAGGCTGAGGACTCTGGGATCGTCCTCGTGGCGGTCTGTGGGTTGGACGAACGTCTCCCACGTTAGTTGTGCGGTGCGACGCATTTCTCTCATAGTATGGGGGCGCTGGCGACACGCGAGTGTTACTTGGTTACGGATGCACGGGTGAAGGTTATGGAGGAAGAGGGACTTGAAGTTGCGATCTTCCTCTAGCCCGGGCTCGCTTCTGCCCTGAAAGTACGCTGCGCGGAGCCGACGGTAGTACTCGCGAGGGTGTTCGCTTCGTTTCTGTCTGATTAGAATGGCACCCATCGTCGCAGCAGTCTCGTCCTCGTACAACGAGTATTCCTCTTTTAAGTACTTACGTATTTTCTTGTAGTTGTCGAGGACTGACTGCGGTAGGGTCTCAACGAATGCTCGTACGCCACTACCTAAAGTTTTCCAGACTAGTCTGGCCTTTTCATGCGACGTAGCCTCTGGCAGGTCCAGAAGGCTACGCTCGATTTCCCGGAAATAATCATTAACGCTTCGGTGTCTATGATTTTCCGGCTCAAAACGCTCTATGTCTTTCGCAAGGACGTCGATTTGGCGGATCCTAGTTTTGCGTTCTGCGACGAGGCGTTTTGATTTTGACCCGTAGGGGTCCTCGCTGTCTTCGCTATTTGAGCTGCTCTCATATCGCCTATGTCTGCGTTTCGGCTTGTAGGCGGCCTCTCCGTCAGAGGAGTCTGAGGGTACGTAGCGCGGCGTTTTCTGCGGGCTAGAGGCTGCAGCGATATTGAAGCGCGAGGGGGTGTAGTGGGGAATAAAGTAAAAACTCCCAGCGCCACGAGGTGGCGATCGCGCGGCTTTTACGCGAGTTGAGCTTGAGTGCGGTGTCTGATCTACCGTTCTAAGCTCAGGTTCTTCCTCCTCCAGAGCGGAACTCTGTTCTTGGGAGGGTTTGGCCGATCCCTCATCTGAGCGACGTGCTTGCGTCACTTCTTCTCTGAGGTATTCTATTTCGCGCTTTAGTTCATCTTGTGTGGCTCTCAGGCCCACGAGGCTACTCTCCGCGCTTTCTGCTCTCCTTTGAGCTTCGGCCAGTTGTCGTTTTAGTGTTCTTTTCTCTTGTTCGAGGGTCATACACACATGTTCCATTTCCTTATAGTAGATCATGAACAATTTGGGTAGCCCTTCTGGGAGAGTCATAGTACGCTCCTTAAGTTCCCTAACGGCTATGTGTATTTCATCAAAGCGAGCCTTTTGGTCCAGATCACAGAAGTAATTTCTCCTATCCTCCGGGACTTGGCCTAAACCGCCTACAACGTCGAAGAGAGAGAGGAGGGGCCCTTCTGACTCCCTTGATGGGGAACGCGACATTTTGTTCGAAATGTATTAATTAACTTAAAGGAAATTAATACTAGGTGTTGATTAGGTTAGAATTTAATTTAATCCAAGTTGCTAAATAATTGATGTGGTTTCTTAGCTACTTTGTTTTCACTAATGTTTCACTTGTATTAATTAGCTCAATTAATAATATTAGTTAACAATAATGATTATTATTAATAATATTAATTAAGTACTTGGATTAGATATTACTCTAATGTACTAATCAATTAAACCAGTTTATCAGCTAACTGTGGTTGGCAGCTGAATTTCAGTTCTGTGATTAACACTGTTAATGATTCACCATTAAAGTCACCTGTGTTATACCTTGGCAGTTGATTTTGGGTATACAGCAGTTTACAAGTTATTGTTGAGAAATTCACAAGGTCATTAAACTATACCTCACACGGGGCACCACTTTAATGTAGGTGGAATTGGGATTAATTAAATTATAAATTATGTGATAATTGATAATTAAATTAATCAATTTATAAATAAAGATCAGTCTCATAAAATAAGTTATTAATCTTAATACTCACCGTGAATGGTTACATTCAAGATTAATGGTAGCTCTGTATTAGATGGGAAACCCAGTTGTATACAAAAGCTAAATTTTGAAGGAAAAAGGAGTTCTAAATAGTTGACCTTGTGAATAAACAACAGGAACAAGTAAAATGCAATTCAATTTTATTAGCTTTTATTTGTCTACTACTCACTAATAATAATCTCAAAATACATTCAATGTCGGCAAAGGTAATAACAAGACAAAACAATGGAACAATTACACCTGGACTATAAATTTGAGGGAAAGAGAGAGAGAAAGAGATAGGAAAAAAAAAAAAAGAATCCCTTGTGTGCGCGTGTGTGTGTGAGAGGCTAGGGCAAGCAGATGCGTGCGTGTGTGTAGATGTGTATGTATCTGTGGGCAGATGCTAACGACTAGCCACTCTGGCAATGCTTAAACAAAATGGCGGTCAGTACCTAGGTGTCGTATCACAGGTAACTCAATGAGGAAGGTACCCAAAATGGCGTCGGGAAAAATGGCGCCTGCAGGCCTAGTCGAGAACACAAGCCTACCAGCTAGCGTATCACCCTGAGGTAGCTAGCAATAAGTTGCTAAGGAGAATCTGACCACGTTACAGCTGGATCCAAACACTGTACTTAATTTCCAACAGACTATCTAGGCAAAGAACTCAACGCGAGTATATATATATATATATATATATATATATATATATATATATATATATATATAAATAGGTGTTGGATGGAGAGGACTAGGCCTTGTAGCGGTCTAGCCTCGGAGCTTAAAATAACAAACTTGTCGCTGCGCTGCTAATCAGATAGGGAAGCTAGCAATGGAGTTAAGGAAAGATATCATGCAAGATACCCTGTCTAACAAGTTCAAAGAAAAAAACAGAACCAAAACAAACAATAAAAACAAACACACACCTTCCGTGTCTGAGCGGGTATGCTAAATAGCTCAAAGCTTAAACATGACCCTAACAACCATCTGAATAAGCTACAAATTAAAATTTGCCCAAGTGCCTACTCAATGCGATGGAAGTTCGTTCTCCGATGTCCGCGCTGAGGGTCGCGGTCCGAGGAGAGGAGGTTAGCGGCGAGTTGCGTCCAACCGCGGCTAACGAAGCAGGGAGATGGAGGCCTAGCTGGCCCACGGTGCTTCGGGAGAAACCTCCGGTGATGCGTCGACGAGAAAAAGGCTGAGAGGAGCGAAGCTGTCCGCAAATGCCTCTTAGCGTGGAAAACTACTTAACTGTAGTTAAACTTTGCAAAGGTTTAGAATCAAAACCACTATAATCGCTGAAACTTAGCAGGTCGTTCAAAAGTTCGGCCGAAACTAATTTGAACAGGCTGTTCTCAGACAATAGCAGTTAGTCTCAACACTGTAGGCGATCGTGCCAACAGTCCGTCCGACCACTCCAGTAGCCAGAACACGAGAGGACGAATCGAGGCGCTCTCGATACAGTTAAAGCAGTTCCACTTTACGTCACATCCGGGTGGAGCACGCAAGGAATTGTGGGATCGTTATAGGGGGCGCTGGCAAGTTACCAACAATGCAAACTCTGCACAGAAAGGCCCTCGCCGGCCACGGGGCTTGAACCTGGACCTTCTTGCTGTGAGGCAACAGCGCTAACCACTACACCACCGTGCTGGCCAGATTGGCTCGTTCATAGCAAAACCGAAAATACCATGTACTGCAAAGACTGTAGAAAGTCTGGCAGACAGGCACCAGTAATTTTAAACTCGAAACTATAAAGGACCACGAAAAGTCAAATGCACACATCGGTACTATAACATCAAAACCGGCGAAGACGGCTGGTTCACTACAGGACAGCATTGCTTTCAGTCCCTGGCTGTCATGAAGTTGGCTGAGCTGGAGAGGATGGAGCTGCCGTTTAGAAACGTTCACGTGATTGTAAAGAAGTTGATCCCGCCCCAGCTATCAACTTATGACCTGCTGGAAGCCTCAGGTCATGAAGACCATTTTTCATGGACCATTCAGACTCATTTGATGATGAATGTAATGAGGACATTTAATGTCTCTCTCTACACATGTTCTCTCACACACACACAATTAATAGATAATACATAATATACATAATACTTGATAATACACAATACTTGCATATCAAAACATCAAATGCTTTTCAATGATAAATGTTTTGAATTGGACTTTTAATATTAGAATCAGTTCAGTTGTACTGAATGTTATTTTTCATATACGATATTTCATATTGTAAGGGGCTTGAATTTGAGTTCAATAAACAGAATACTCTGCTTATATTTTTGTCTGAATTGGTTCCATGTTTTCATAGAGGGAGGTACCTTAACAGCACTGAATACTTGAGTGCTACTGTACAGATACATTATATGCTGCCATTCATGATTAAATCTAGATCTTCCGAACTTTAACGTATCATGGTGAAGAAAAAACTGCGATTTCCTGGCAACAAAATTGTGGCTAGTGAAAAGGCTGAATGGCTAGTGACTCAGGAAAACCACTAGCCACAGTGGCCGGTGAGCAAAAAAGTTAATGTAAAGCCCTGATATATATATATATATATATATATATATATATATATATATATATATATATATATATATATACACACATACATACACACACACACACACACAACCATATAACCTCTGGGTGATATTATTCATAAACATATTTATTAGTTTCCACTGTTATGCTGATGACACATAGTTGTGTGTTTCTGCTAGGGGTGGGCGATATGTATCGTCTGCGATGTCATCGTGAATGTTGTTTTGACGATGTGTAATTTTGCATTATCGAGTTTTTTTAATTAAGCCACCAAAAATCAATACAGAGCGGAGACAGTGCTCCTTCTCACCACGGCGCCACGCCATGTCACGGCGCCACACCAGCCTTAAAAAAAAACAAAAAAAAAAACAGCACCATCTAGTGTTTTCGCGCGAAAACCCTTGCACGAGGCCCACGCTGGCAGCAGAAAGGCAGCTGGAGAAAATGCAGCACGAACAGGCAGCATCTGACTGAGGCTGGGGCCACCACCTCAGACGATTTAGTTCCAAGACGGGGGTCTACTTCTCTGGCATGGAGATGGTTTGGATTCGAAAAGACCGATGTTGTTCAGGACAGTGTCATTTGCAAGATATGTCGCAAATCTGTTGCTGTCAAACAAAGCTCAACAACAAATCTGTTTCACCACCTGCGCACCAACCATAGCAAGGAATACGAAGAATTTGTGAAACTTCGAGACTCCGCTCAACAAAAAAGCACCGGTAAACCACCTGTTCCACATAGGCCTACACAACAAACGCTGGCTGAATCATTCAGCAAAAAGGTGCCCTACGACAGAAGTAGTCAGCGATGGCAAGACCTCACAAATGCGATCACCCACTTCATTGCCAGGGAAATGTTACTGATGCAGTTGGTGGAGTCGGACAGTTTCATTGAGCTAGTAAAAGTCCTAGACCCCCGCTACACAGTGCCAAGTCGAAAATACTTAAGTGGGACGGCTCTCCCCACCCTGTATGACAATACCCGCAAAGCTGTGGCAAGCGAAGTGCAGAGCCTAAAATACTTCGCAACAACAACGGATTTATGGTCGAGCCGAACAACAGAGCCATACCTTTCATCGACCATACCTTTCATCGACGAATCTTGGCTACTTCGGAGTTACTGTTTGCAGACATCCTACTTCCCAGAGGCCCACACAGGAGAGGTCATTGCCCTGGGCTTGAAAGATGCCCTCGCATCCTGGTCGCTGCATGAAGAGGCCATGGTCTGCATGACCACGGACAGCGGCGCCAACGTCGTCAGTGCACTCCGCATGAATGACTGGAAGAGGCTACCGTGCTTTGGGCACCGGCTTCATATTGCAATCGGTGAGTTTAAATATGTCATTATTGCTAATTACATTATTTAATCTTGTGTGTCAATGTCGAAATTGGACATTTATTATAATGTATTTTGATATTTTATGCCATTTAATTTATTATTATTACACTCTTAAAACACGTGTTGAAAATAACACAACTTGCGTTGTTTTTTAACACATCTCTATGTCCAGATTGGGACAACAGAACTTTTGTTCATTTTAACACGTGTTACCATATTCAACACAACTTTTGTGGTGTTAAACATTTCTGAAATATAACAACTCTTGTTGAAATTAAACTTGCACAAAAGATGTGTTGATTTCCAACACATTCGTTTTAAGAGTGTATTATTATTATTATTATTATTGTTGCTGTTGAGATGTGTTGAGCAGGGAACTGTGATAAATAATATGCCTGCTGTACTACATAAAATTAATGGAATTTTAAATGGTCATGCATGGTATTATAAGGCTGTTATTGATGAATACATACATAATGTAAGTAAAAGCAACTAACTAACTAAACTCAGAGTGCGTTGTGCAGAAAGCACACAGACACACATTGAATAATCCCTATCTCAAGCTCACCTCTGCCATTCAGCTAGTAGTATCAGATGCTTACAATATTGTTTGGCGCCATCTAGTGGCACACTGAACAATAGGAACAAAAAGGACAAAAGAAGCCTGTTGCTCCATTCATGGCAATGATGTACTCTTTCAAATATTTTCCAGAGAGAAGCATGTGTGATACGAAGATAGACAGAGCCATTGGTGTCTGCAAAAAGGTGGTGGGAGCCTTTTCCAACAGCTGGAACCTGAAAAAAGCACTGGCTGATGCCCAAAATCAGATGAAGCTCCCTGACCATAAACTCATCACAGAATCACCTACAAGATGGGGCTCAAGACAGCGCATGATTGAGAGGTTTGTTGAGCAAGAAAAGGCCATTCGACATGTGCTGGGGGGAGACAAAAAGCGCAGGCATCTCCTCCCTTCATGGCAAGATATCGATGTGCTGGAGTCAGTGAGCAAAGCACTTCGTCCCCTCCTTGAATTTACAGATGCCCTCTCAGGTGAGCAAGTAGTTACCATCTCCTACCTGAAACCGGTGCTCTCATTGTTTAACTCAGAGGTCCTGGCAGAGCAGTCTGATGATGCACAGCTCACAAAACAAATAAAAAAATCCATTTTGGATTACCTTAACTCCAAATACAGAGATGACAATGTGGATGGCCTTCCAAGTGTGGCATCCACGCTTGACCCACGGTTTAAGAACCGCTACAATGATGATGATCAGACGATTATGTCCACAATTTCATCTGAGCTTATGGCTATGGCAACTCCGGAAGAGAGCAATGCTCCAGGCCCTTCAACTGCAACAGCTGAAGGTGCCACTGCAGCAGAGGGTGTAGTAGAAGGTGACATTGAGCTACCAGCCAAAAAAACAAAGAAGTCTTTTGGTAGTTATTTCAAAAAAGTCAGTGAGAGAGGAGAGGGAGTCTCAGGCTACTGGCATAGAGAAGGAGATTAAGAGCTACCTTCTGATACCAGAGATGGACAGTGATGTGAACCCCCTTGAATGGTGGAAAACCCATGAGATAAATTTCCCCAGGCTGGCAAAGCTGGCAAAAAAGTATCTGTGTGCCCCAGCCTCCAGCAGCCCTTCAGAGAGAGCATTTAGCACAGGTGGAAATGTTGTGACCTGTCACCGGGCTTCACTCAAGCCTGATAGTGTGGACAGATTAGTGTTTTTGGCACACAATTTGAAGTGAACAACCTGTTGGCCTAGAATTTTCAAAGGTTTGCAAAGTTACTGATGTCTGTTCCTAACTTTGATGGCATTAAGCATTTTTTTTTCTGTTTGAGATTTTTCTTTCCACAATTTTGTCATTTGTTTACAAATCTCAATGTTTTCAATATGACTACACTGTAGTTTATTTATTTTTATTTAATAAGTTCTAAGTTATTTCTTATTTGGATATTTAAGAAAATGTCTTTTTTGCATGTTTGTTGCACACTCCTGGAAGAAAATGTGAAGTTTAATGAGCACTTTCTGTTGATTTGCATTGCTCAATATGTTTCTTTAAAATGTGTGGATTATTCAGAAGAAAAAAAATTGCCTGGTTGCACTTTTATTCAATTGAATTATTCATTTTTATTCATTTAAAGTTGTTTAAGAAAATAAATATGGCTTTTCCTTAAATACTTGTGTCACTGCAATGATTCTTTTAGTCATTGTAATTATTGTAATCTTTAAGCAAGTGTTTTTTTTAAATATCGTCAAAATATCGTTATCGTTAAAATCCTAAAAAATAGAGATATTATTTTTTGCCCATATCGCCCACCCCTAGTTTCTGCAAAACCAGATGAGAGACACCAGCTTAATAGAATTGAGGAATGTGTGAAGGACATTAGACACTGGATGCTTATTAACTTCCTTCTGCTTAACTCTGACAAGACTGGAGTACTTGTACTCGGACCACATGCAGCTAGAAGCAAGTTTTCTGATTCCACAGTAACTCTGGATGGCCTTTCTGTTTCTTCACGTGCAGCAGTAAAAGACCTCAGAGTGATTATTGACCCCAGACTTTCATTCGAAACTCACATCAATAACATTACCCGGTTAGCCTTCTTTCATCTCAGAAATATTTCTAAGAGAAGAAATTCAATGTCACTACACGACACAGAAAAATTAGTTCATGCTTTTGTTACCTCCAGGTTGGATTATTGTAATGCCTTACTGTCTGGATGTTCCAATAAGTGCATAAACAAGCTCCAGTTAGTTCAAAATGCAGCAGCAAGAGTCCTTACTAGAGCTAGAAAATATGACCCCATCACCCCTGTCTTATCCACACTGCATTGGCTCCCAATCAAATTTCACATTGATTGTAAAATACTATTCTTGACCTTGAAAGCACTGAATGGTCTCGCGCCACAGTACCTGAGTGAACTTCTGCTCCTCTATGACCCACCACGCCTACTTAGATCAAAAGGTGCAGGCTATCTGCTGGTACCTTGTATAGTGAAGGCTACATCAGGGGGCGGAGCCTTTTCTTACAAAGCTCCACAGTTATGGAACAGCCTTCCAAGTAGTGTTCGGGAATCAGAAACGGTCCATGTTGAAGTCAAGGCTGAACGCATATCTGTTTAACCAAGCCTTTTGTTAAGAGTGTTTATGAGGGAAAGGAATAGATCTGGAGGGTCCTCAGACAGACACAGTGTTTTGGTAAACTGGGATGTATGGATGCTGTCAGTTCCCCACTCACTTGCTCGCTCGAGTTTGTTGATCCTGTAGTGGCTGCTGCTTTATGTCCCGGGGCTCCCTCATGCCTGTGCTACCTTCTGGCTCTCCCCTTTTAGTTATGCTGTCATAGTTAGTTGCCGGAGTCCCTGCTTGTACTCAGTGCAATATGTATACTGCTCCTACTCATCAGGTGACATTGGGCATACCCAACAACCTGTGTTTTCTCTCTTTCTCTCCCCCTCCCCCCATCTGTCCCTCTGAGTTACATGGCAATCCTGACCTCTTCTGCTCCTCAGACCTGCCTGATCCATTCTGATGCCCTACATCTGGTTGGAGTCTCATCACGTCGCTTCTGTGGAGAATGGCCCCATATGGACAGTTGAAAGTCACGCTTGGAAGACGCTCTGGACTCTTACAGTAATGCTTTTATGGCTGAGGACTACAGCTGACTTGCTAACTTTAGGACTGCAGCTGTCATGAACAGTTTTGCACTCAAGTTTCCATCAAAGAAGAGTTAGAACATCAACAAAACTGATTTCACGTTAAAAATGTTAGAATCATATTGTCCCTTATCACCCAAATGAGGATGGATTCCCTTTTGAGTCTGGTTCCTCTCGAGGTTTCTCTCGTGTCGTCTGAGGGAGTTTTTCCTTGCCACAGGTTTGCTCATTGGGGATAGATTAGGGATAAAATTAGCTCATGTTTTAAGTCGTTCAAATTCTGTAACGCTGCTTTGCAACAATGTCTATTGTTAAAAGCGCTATACAAATAAACTTGACTTAACTAGAGGGTGAAGAGTGGGGAGCCATTGCTGAGGCAATCAGACAGGAAGTCCTTTATCCAGAGGCAGATGGATTAAGACAGTCTCAGGTCTGTCAGGTTGGACACCAGTCTGTGAGGGAGAATGGTGTTGAATGCTGAGCTAAAGTCCACAAAGAACAGCCTAGCATAGCTCTCTTGCTGCTCAAGGTGAGAGTGAGGGCAGTGTGGAGAGTTGTTGCTATGGTGTCCTCTGTAGACCCATTAGCTCTACAAGTATACTGGTGTCTAACACGGGTGGGGGACTTGAGATGATGCAAGTCTGAACCAGTTGCTCAAAGCGCTTCATGATGACGGGAGTAAGTGCCACTGGTCAGTGGTCATTCAGGCTGCTAATGGTCTTTTTTTGGCAATGGAAGATGGTAGAGGACTTCAGGCAGGGTGGGATGGTGGACTGGGACAGGGACTGATTGACTTATGTGACATCCTATGCTCTGTACATAACATGGTTCTAGATGTTTTATTTTACTACAAGATACATGCCTATCAGAAATACTGGACAAAGGTGGTCAATTACTGCAGGAGTCTTGGTCAAGGCGGCTCATTGCTATTTAGCCCCTAATGTTCTCCAAGCTTTACCATTAACAGCCCCATGAGCCTTTGCACTCTGGCAAGGCTCCGTGGAACTGGCAACAACTAAAGCGACTGCCTTTTCTGGTCGCTACAATAATAATCCTCCTCCCTGGAGCCAAATTTATTTTCAAAATGGAATTAAAGGCCATTTAGATTAAAAAAAAAAAAAAAAGTGACTACCTACAAACATTTTTAATGAAAAAAAGTACAGTCATTGTTGTATTTTAAAAAAATATTTCATGAGCCTGCATGAAAATGCATGGGGTTGCTCAAAATTCCACAGCACACTTCACTTTGTCTCACAGCACACCGGGTATATACTGTCTCATCTCATCATCTCTAGCCGCTTTATCCTGTTCTACAGGGTCGCAGGCAAGCTGGAGCCTATCCCAGCTGACTACGGGCGAAAGGCGGGGTACACCCTGGACAAGTTGCCAGGTCATCACAGGGCTGACGCATAGACACAGACAACTTGAGCACTGAGGTGTTACTAGTATTTTTATTAACAGGCAAGTTCCACCACACTGGCTAAAAGAACCGATGTCGGACCGCATTGTGCTCAAACTTGCGATTTACACCACTACTCCACACATCATCTGCAAGAAGAAATTGATATTAATTGGAGCTACCTTCATCTTGTCATCATATTTTGCTACATAAAAATATACAATCTTTATTATAAAATTTATGACAAACTCACAACCGAGGAGTCTCCACTGTTCTTGGCTTCCTCTCGGTTCACCAGCTCTCCCTGGCAGGGGCCGAAGTGTGCACCTACTGGAACAGTCTCCCCCTTATTAAACACTCCCAGGCCTGCATCAGGAATACTGGACTTCTGGATTTCTAGCCCAGAAGGAAGTGTTTGTCTGGCTCGGTCAGGGACTCCCATGGGAACAGGAGTATCGGGGATGAAGAGGGGTGGTCCATGAACCTCGCATTTGTTGAGGAAGAAGGATTTGCAGACTTCACAGTCTGGGAGTAGAGAAAACACAACAGGAAGAAATGAGGCCCAAATGTGTGTGCAATCTGTGTGTGTCTATCCAAGACCATATACAGTACATTAGTACTGTATACAAATTATCCTAAGAAAGTTTGCCAGTAAGGTTCACTGAGCATCTGGTTGAGACTAGAGGTGTCCATCAGGACTGGGATCAAACAGGACACAACAAGGTACCAGTATTGGCAAAAAATATGGAAACACCTACCAAAATGACAAAACACAATTTGACCTTTTGTTCTCAAGTTCTCTTAATAAACTAAACATTTTCATCATAACAAACAAATGTTACAAGTAACCAGAGTAAATCATTCTAAAATATTATCAATATTTGGTATGGAACCCCTTGACACTGAAGTGCACTGACATGATCAGGCATGCCATCATAAAGTTTATGAATAAAATCAAGTGGAATTGATCTCCATACGTCTTGCAACACTTCCCAGAGCTGTGGCAGGTTTGAAGGAGCCCTTTTCACCTTCTCTCGCTCCATGTAGTTCCAGACTTGCTCAATTATATTCATGTCAGGACTTTGGGCTGGCCAATCAGGAACTGTCAAGCTGACATCTTGTTCTTTGTTTTGTAAATACTGTTTAACCATCCTGGCTGTGTGTTTTGGGTCATTATCTTGCTGGAAGATAAAGTTGTTGCCAATGAGAGCTCTTCCAGAAGGCACAGCATGATGGATAAGGATTTGTCTGTACTTGTCAGCAGTGAGGGTCCCATCTATTTTGTAGAGATGACCAACTCCATTGTAGGTGATGGCTCCCCATACTTGCAGGACCCCTCCGCCATGTTTTACTGTGGGAGAAACACAGTTTGCCTTGTATCTTTCTCCCTTTCTGCACCTGACTTACTGTTGCATAGCGTTGCCGAATAATTCAAATTTCTTCTCATCTGAGAACATGACCCTTTTCCACTGCTCAGAAGTCCAACTCCTGTGAATTTTTGCCCAGTTAAGTCTCTTCTGCTTATTTCCACCTCTCAACAAAAGTTTTGCGCACCGACACATGACCTTTGAGGCCTTCTGCTGAGAGCGTCTTCCTAACCAGGTGTGGGGAGACTGTAGCATCTTGGAGGTCCTGTGCCAGTTCCTTGCTGGATTTCTTCCTCTCTCATAGGGATGTAGTCTTGAGGTACTGGACATCAGCTTTAGTCAACTTTTTCTTCCTTCCTCTGCCTGAAATGTTCTTGAAGTTCCCAGTCTTCTGGTGATGCTTGAGGCATTTCCAGACAGCACTGTGGGTCACATGCAGTTTCTTTGCTATGGCTCATTATGAATGGCCCTCCTCCCACAAAACTTAAATCCTAATACGCTGCTCTTCTGCAGCGCTCGAAACTAACCGTGTCCCGACGTCCCGGGGACCATAAAAAATGTCATCGGGACACAAAATCATAATATCTGGGACAATCCCGGGACAATGGAAAAAAATAGATCTAGAAAAAAAAGTTCTACATTAATATTATTTACAAAGCCGTAAACCATACGTAGACATTCACCTAATTTGTCAATTTTAATTTTAAAACGTTAACAGCGAAAAATACATTAGTAGCTACACTTTCGATGCACCTGCATCAGTAGGCTACAGAGCAGCACATTCTGTTCTAGAATCTTCGGCCGGTGTCCGCATTATATGGACTTGGAATGGAATTGCTACCACACACGCTGCGCTGACTCTTGCCAGAACAAAAATGCTTAAGTGGTTGAAGCGGACCGACCGCGGGGAAGAAACTGAAAGCCCAGACATAACGTCTCCGGGACCTTCAGGATCCAAAGTGTCATCGCCTGGTCTGCAGGCAACGCTAGCAACTGAATGAACACTGTTAGACACGTTATAAAATACAACAGGAATGATGTGGATGATATTGACGGAAGATACCGTTCAACAGAATAAGTGAGTTTTCTTGGTGTCTTTCTAGTTCAGAAAGTTTAGTCAGTCAGCAGCACAACTAGGCTAGGACCTGGCACTATGTTGATGTTGCTAACATTTGCACCCACGTTTCGGCAGCGAAAGTTCATAAAAATGGATAACAGTAATGAATAATGGAAAGTTCATAAAAATGGATAACGGAAAGTTCATAAAAATGGATAACGGTAATGGTGAAAATTATAAGTTGGCCTTATAAATGCCAACAGATATTCAAGGTATAAGTAGATGAAATGAACATAAAAGGGGTCTTATTTTCAACTAAAGTGTACTGCAGATGTAGTGAGTTGAAACATTTTCTGAATGAGCTAGTTGGCCCCTTAAACGGGTATCTATTCATACAGTGAGATCACCAAAGTTTAATAAACTGAAAATGCAATAACTGTAATTTTGAAGTAGATGATGTATAGGACATGTGTCACTTGTGTTTTGTGACTTATTGTAAAAATGATATAAAGAGTTCAAAATCGCATAGTTACAAATATAATAGTAACTTCATATGATAATATTAACCACTGGTTATTTCAGAGAGGAAAAAAAATGGGGACGCTATTGCTTCCATTCGGGACAACACAACACAGAATTCGGGACCACTGGGGGACACAAAGAAAAAAAAGTTAATTTCGAGTCCTGCTCTTCTGTAGTTTCTCTCTCTGATGCCATTTCTGCCTGTTGCCTGGCTGTAGTCAGAGGATAAATACTTTCTAATCTATTCTTTGTAGAGACCACATGATTTAGTTAATGGTTTTCACCTTTGGAATAAGTAGCATATCAGGGTAGGATTGCCCAACAAGGAGTGATTAAGGTTGGTTTTGGGGCTAAACTAAACAAAGAGAGATACTATTTCCAATACTTTTATGATGTTTATCACACAACAATGGCCAAAACTGCTAGTGTTTTCATGGTTAAAGTATACAATTGTGGTTAAAAGGCGTCTTTGTATCTTCATAATGCATTTCAGTTGCCTTCAGTGCAGATTCTGATGCCATTTGCACAGATTAAGTATGCAAAATCAATCTTTTCCTAGGCATTTCCATATTTTGTGCCAGTACTGGATACGAGTATGTTTTTTTTTTACTTCCTTGTGGGAGTAAACAAAACGGTCAGATACGAAGCTTGCAGGGCAAAATAAAACGAATGTTCATTAACATGACTGTGGCACTGAATGATGTATTTACAGTATTCTCTTAGGACTTGCCTGGTCAGGGTTGTTTTAAATTCAGCTACTTGTTTGCTTATCTTCTGGGGAACAGAATTTCCCAAATTTGTTATGAAAATCACATGCAGGTACAAACAAAATTAACTGTCCACACAGTAAGAAAGAAAGTAAATAAAAATAGTCCAACGCACATCTCTATTTGAGCTTGCTGACAATTATGGCATTTCTAAACCTAGACATTTTTCCCCCCAATGCCATACATATAGGATTCATATTTAATTTAAAAAAAAAACAAACACAACAACCCCCCCCCCCCCACACACACACCAAATGGCAATTTAAGCATAACTAATTTGCTGAAGAAACCATTGGACCCAGAGGAAACATACATTGACGGGGGAGAACTCGCAAAACTTCACACAGACAGCAACCCGAGCTTAGAATCGAATCCAGGACCCTGGAGCTGCGCCACTGTGATGCCCCGAAATCAATATATTTGGACTCCTCTCTCTCACACCCACTGTCTCTTATTGAACATCCCATTCCAGGGGCATACTCTCTGTCCCCTATTAAATCACAGCTGGTTGGGATCTTTTGCGAGCTTATGTATGTGGGGAACAGAGCACATAGCACTGTCCTCCAGGTGTGTTTTGCTATCATATGACACAGTATAGCGAACCCCAGCCAGACAATGATGAAGCTTACTGATGTTTCAAGAAGCATTTATGTTCAGCCGTCATCCATAATTTGAACACAAATATACTTCCTTTCCTTCACAACCTTTCACAAACACCATAAGAGCTGCAGATGGATAAATAAAAAAAATGAGCTCTCACAAGCAAACATTTCCATAATGCCAGTTAACCACACGTGGACATTTATCAAATATTCACTCACACATAAATCGGTCAAAGCACATGAAAAGCTAGAAAACCAGCATTAACACGACGTTACAGCTTATCCATGTAGCACCCTTTCGCATAAGCTAACCTTAGCATGGCTAATACAACAACGATATATGTAAACACCCTTTCGGCAGTTCATTAGGATAACACGTTTTATGACTGTTTGCTGTGACAAGTTGAAACACAATACCTTGTTCCCATTTCCAGCTAGGCACTTAATTATCCATAATGAAACTTTACATGAGGTCACTGAGGTTGTTAACAGTCAATGGATGGCTGTTGACTACTGCCATAGCTTCATAGAGGAAAAGCTCGTAGCGAAGCACCATTTAGCCTACCAGAAGAAAGAGCAAGCATGGCCTTAGGATGCCTTTCACTGTTCTAATCTGTCTCTCCCACACCCCTCCGACATGCCTCGAATAGGGTGCATTCATGCTGAACTCGCACTGTTTCTCAGCAAGAAATGCAGCCAGCCAGTCTGCACTGACTTCTTTTAGAGCTTCTTTGAGTTCATTTTTGGCTCCTACAAAGTTGCTTCCTTGATCAGACTTGATTTGACGAACAGTGCCACGTATGGCAATAAAGCATCGTAGGTCATTTCTGAGGGCGTCGGTGGACATATCAAGCATCTCAATATGGATGGCGCGGGAGCTAAGGCAAGTGAAGAGAAGACCATACACCTCTTGTTCTCCTTTCTACCCTGCTTTGTAAAAAATGGACCAAAGTAGTCCATTCCACAGAAGGTGGGGGGGGGGGGGGGGGGGGGGCAATGGTTCCACATGTTCAGGGGGTAGATCAGCCATCCTTTGCTCTTCCGTTGGTTTCCGAAGCAGTCTACAGGTAACGCATTGACAAATGTAGGATGCTACTGCCTGATTGATGCCAGGAATCCATGGGACCTGATGTCATTAATGGTAAGACCTTTGCCTTGATGTTTCATCCTTTCGTGGTGATGAGCAATGATCATCTTTGCAATGTGATGATCCTTGGGGATGACTGCAGGGTGCTTGATGGAGTCGGGAAGAGAAGAGCTGCACAGCCTACCTCCCACCCCTGAGGATGCCATCTTTGTCAAGGAAGGCATCAAGCGAGTATAATGGATTTTGAGATGGTAGGGGGATCCCTTTGCTCAGCAGTTTCAACTCCTCTTGATACACATTTTTTTGCAGGTCTATGATTATGCAATGTTCTGCATGTTCTCGTTCTGTTACAGTGGTGAGACTGTTTGATCTGTTCTTGCTGATGCACCTTAGTATGCGTGCAACAGCTTGAGTAGCCAGTGACCAAGATGAGAGCTTAGACAAGCAAATCAACAAGGCTTACTCATTCTGTGGTTCTTGTGCCAAGCACGACAGCACTTCTGACCTCTGGATCGCCAATCATTAACTCTGGAATCTCAGCAACAGGCAGCTTCATTTCCTTGTTCCATAAGAACTTGGGTCCAGTGAGCCAGGTGGATGAACGAAGCTCGCTGGGAGTCAAGCCCCTAGAAGCATGGTCAGCAGGATTCTCATTGGTTGGGACGCATCTCCATTGCTGAGGGGGCGAGCTGAGATGAATCTTCTGAATATGATTAGCCACAAAAGGTGTGGAATCGTCATGCTTCATCGTTGATATATCCTAAGATCACCTTATAAATCAGTCCAGAAGAACTCCGCAGTCCCAGTAGATGCAAATTCGTGCTTGAGCATGTTGCTTATCTTCACAGAAACAACTGCGGCTGTTAGTTCCAATCTCGGAACAGTTGTGACCTTGGATGGTAAGATGCGTGCCTTTCCTACAACTAAGGCACAGTGAACATCTCCCTCTTCATTTTGAAGTCTCACTGGCCATAACCCTTAAGGCTAGCATCCAAGAAATGATGCAGCTCTGTCTTTGTGACCTTTCCAAATCCAGCAGGTGAGTAGGTACGGGATAGGGTAACATTATCTAATTGGGCTAGATCACTTCTCCACTGTTCCCATTCTGGGTGAAGTTCGTCTGGGAGAGGATCGTCCCAGCCTGTGCCTTGCCTACACATCTCCTGAAGAATGATCTTCGCTTTGAGCAGAACAGGCGCCACAAACCCGAGAGGGTCATACAAGGAAGCCACTACAGACAGGATGCCATGGCGTGTTGCAGGCTGATCCTTTAGGCTGATGTTAAGCCGGAAGTGGTCGGATTCCACATCCCATTGAATCCCTAGGACTCTCTCAAGTGGCAGGTTGTCGAAGGTGAGGTTCATATTTTTCACATTAGTTGCTCGTTCTGAGGGCGGTATACTTTCTAGAACTTCTCTGTCATTCGACACAAACTTGTGTAGTTGCAGACCACCCGTGGTGCACAGTTTGCGAGCTTCTCTGGCAAGCTGAATAGCATCTTCAGTGCTTTCAACACTGGCAAGCCCATCGTCTACATAAAAATCCCTCATGATGAACCGGGAGCCTTTAGGGTAGAGGTTGCTATTCTCTTTAGCTAGATGCTTCAGCCCGTAGTTTGCACATCCAGGAGAAGCAGCACCGAACAGATGCACCTTCATCCGGAACTCGCTGGGTGGCGAGTTCAAGTCTCCTTGCTTCCGACAGAGAAAGCGCAGGTAGTTGCGATCAGCCTCGTACACATGAAATTGATGGAACATTTTTTCCAATGTCGCACATCAGAGCTACAGGGTGTTGTCGAAAGCAAATGAGAACACCACTCAACTTGTTCAGCATGTCAGGACCAGAGAGGAGGTGGTCATTTAGGCTGGTTCCTTTGCATCTGGTGGCGCAATCGAACACTATGCGAAGCTTTTCTGGCTTCTTTGCATGACAAACACCGTGATGGGGACTCTACCATCTCTCACCTTCACTCCCACCATCTTCAACCTGCTCTGCATCTTCCTTCTCGATTACCTCCTCCATGAACTTGACATACCGCTCCTTATACCTTTCGTCCCATTGCAGTTTCCTTTTCAGGTGGTTGAGGCATATCATGGCTGAGTCTTTGTTATCAGGCAAGCTAGGTCTGTTTTTGAAGGGCAGGGGCATTTCATAGTGGACATGCGTGTTTTTCCGTATACCCTCATCTAGCTTATGGAGGAAGGCAATGTCTTGTGACACTGCTTTGCTGTCTTCGCTGCCATCCTTGAAGTCAGATTCTAGAATGCGAATAGCATTGGCAGAAGTTACCAGAGGCAGCTCTTTAACCATGATTTTGTGACACAGGCGACTTGTGCTCAACGGATCATGGCCTTGGGATGAGCACCCCACAATAGTCCATCCTAAGTCTGTCCGTATTGCACAGGGTTCCTCATCTCCTCCTAGGATGGCATGCCTTGGTGCCATGGCTCTGGAGCAGTTGTAGCCTATAAGAAGTCCTACTTCAGTCCTTTAGTGGTTGGATTTCGTCTGCTAGTTCTCTGAGATGACTCCATTGTTTAGCCGTCTCACAAGTGGGAATGTGAGCATGGTTAATGGGTATGCAATCCTTCATGTAGGCAACTGGAAGATCAACCTGAATAGCAGAACTGTATCCCTTTACACGAAGGCCGGAGACACACTCACTTGGGAGAACTGTTTTTTTTTTCCCCCACTCATGGTGGCCAACTTCAACTTCACTGGATACTTGTCAGCAATTAGATTGTCGCTCACTTCTTGGTCGATGAATGTTGTATCGCTTTGAGTGTCGAGTAGAGCATAGACAAGCTTCTCAGCTGTTGAATTGTTTTTAGTTGACACCCACACTGGTATTACCATCGATGTGTAGGATGAGCCTTCGCCTGTTACACTGAGTGATGTTGCAGCAGCAGCACTTGGATTCACCCCTGTTTCAGATGAACACCTTGACTTGAAAGCTTTAAATGTCCTTAAAAAAGGCAATTTGTCTTACAGCACAGCAAAGTGACAAAAAACACATACAATAAAAAAACCATCACAACACAATAAATAGCAAAACGTGTAAATAAATACAGACCACTGGTCAGAGGCATCCATCAATGCTAGAAATGTAAAAAAAAAATAATAATAATAATTTGTACATTAACACAAGTATGAGTGTAGTTTTAAGTATGTATCTCCCATATCTTGTTCAATTGATTAATTGCCATGGGGATGAAGGAGTTCTTTGCTCTATTTGTTCTGATGTTAGGGTATCTGTATCTACGTCCTGAGGGAAGTGTTTGGAATTTAACTGAGAGGGGGTGGGTAATGTCAGTGCAGACTTTGCCTGCCTTCTTGGCTAATCTATCCAGGTAAAGGTTATTAAGCTCTTTTTGCTAACACCCCATTATTTTCCCACTTGTTTTAATGATTTTACCCAGTTTACTTTTGTGCGTCACTTTGGAGTGACCATACCAGCATACAATACCATAGCAAAGAATACTTTCAATAAAAGACTTGTAAAATAACGTCATAATTGTATTGTCAACATTAAAAAAGTTAAGTTTCCTTAGGAAATACAAACGCTGTTGACCCTTTTTATAAATTGCATCTGCACAACTGTCCCATGATAATTTGTGGTCTATAATTAGACCAAGATATTTATAGTCCATTACCACTTCAATCTCCTCTCCTCCAATAACTGAGGGGGGGCGCTGGTAAGACTTTTTGTCTGAAATCAAAGATCAGCTCTTTCGTCTTAGATATACTGAGATGCAGGTTAGACATTTCAGACCAGTTGACAAATTCCTCCAGTGCTGGACCATGCGTGGCCTCATTATGGTTCAGTAAGCTTACCAAGGCTGTATCATCTGCATATTTAATTATGTGGCAACCAGGGTGACTACTACGACAGCTGTCGGTATACAAAATAAACAGCAAGGGTGAAAGAACACTACCTTGTGGAGTTCCAATAGAGGCAAGTCGAACATCTGACAAGACGTTGCCTACCTTCACCTGCTGTGCTCTGCCCTGCAAAAAGTCCATAGTCCACTTAATTTAAAATCAAAGCGGAATTCTTTTTTTAATCTTTCAGCTAAAACGTGTGGGTGTATGGTATTAAAAGCTGACGAAAAGTCAGCAAAAAGGACACGAGCATGTGTCTTAAAACCTTCCAAGTGCATATACAAATAATCCAAAAGTGTGACAATTGCGTCATCTGTTCCTCTGTCACGCCTATATGCAAATTGTAATGGGTCAAGGGCTTGCTGGCAAGAGTTGATGTGGGTTTTGACAATCCTCTCAAATGATTTGACTACAAGTGAGGTGAGGGAAATGGGTCTGTAGTCCTTGGGAGAAGATGGATAAGGGACTTTGGGAAGGGGGGCCACGTATGATTTTTTCCAAATACGTGGTACCACCTGAGTATCCAATGAGTGTTGGAAAAGGTAGCAAAAGACCCCACTCAATTGGGCTGAGCAGTATCTCAGCACCTTGCCTCCTATATTATCAGGCCCAGGACTCTTTCGGATGTTGATCATCTCAAACACCCGCCGCACTGTATCCTCCTTAAATGTTGAATATTCCCACTGCCCCATTGTCCTGTAACCCATCCTGTAGCAAAATGGAATTACTGCCACTGGCCATATGCTCATGACGGGTGAAAAATTCATTCAAGTAATTGGCCAACAGATAGCGTGCTCTATCATCTGTATGTTGTTCTGAGCTTTTGTTTGTCTTGTATGGGGCATTTGCCATCAACTTAATACCAGTCCATCCAGCCCTTGAATCTCCAGCCATTAATTTCTCTTGCACCTTGTCTCTGTACTGGCATTTAGCTTTGTAGATCTCCTTGTTAACTTTTCTTTGTAACTCCTTCATGTCCTGTTTACTTCCCAAAGCATATATCCTCTTTTTCTCGTTTAATACCCCCTTCAACTCTTTAGTCACCCAGGGTTTATTATTTGGGTACACCCTACTGGTCTTTTTGGGAATCAGTGTCTCCACACAGAAGTCTATATAACCTGAAATGACCTCTGTCATCTCATGCAGGTCGGCAGAGGAGTTTTCAAAGGTGCTCCATGTTGTAGACTCAAAGCACCCTTTCAGAGTCTCCACACTATCCTCCTGCCAAACCTGAGTCTGCTTCACAGTAGGTTTGACTCGTTTTAGAACCTGCTTATAAGTGGGTGTCAGCAGAATAATATTGTGGTCTGAGCTACCCAGGGGTGCTTTTGCACAGGATGAATATGCCTTCGGAATGGATCCATAGCACAAGTCTATAACCTTATTGTTCCTTGTTGAACATGTGACATACTGGGAATAGGTGGGGAGTGCACGTTTAAGGGTACAGTTATTAAAGTCCCCCATTACAAACTTGGGTGCATCAGGGGAAATCTCATCAAACTCCTGATTGATATTATAAATGACGTCGGCTGCTTTGTCTGTATTTGCTCTTGGATGTATGTACACAATAGTCAAAAATAATTGTGGGAACTCGCGAGGTAAATACGACGGTCGGAGGGACAGCGACAGAAGTTCAATATCCGGGGTGCATATTTTTTCCTTATCACCGTTGTCCTGCACCATCGGTCATTAATCATAAAACACACCCCTCCTCCTTGCTCCTTGCCCGTGGTCTCACTGCAGCGGTCTAATCGTATAATTGAAAAGCCCTCTGGACAAACCTCCGAGTCCGACACGCCATCATTCAGCCAGGTTTCGGTGAAGGCTAGTATGAGGGCCTCCCGGTATTCATACAAGTAGCGAGTGTTTGCTCGCAACTCGCCCGCTTTCCTCTTGAGCGAACGGACGTTTGCCAAGATGATTGTTGGAAGTGGCACTTTTGCATTCCTCCTTCTGAGTTTTAGACGCGTTCCTCCTCGCTTCCCCCGTTTCCTCTTCTGTCCAAATCTACTACTGATGTTGTGCTTTATAATCTCTGCAGATATATTTGTATCTGATATCCAGTCATGTGTACGATCACGGAGTTGCAAAAGAAAATCCTTCTTGTAGCGTATATGTGCCCCAGATTCGCCGGCTGGTTTGCATGCTGAGAACACCACCGCGGTAACTGCTAACAAAAATAATAACAAAACTAATGTCCATATACGGCTCATGGTGGCCTACAATGACTGTGGTCGAACTTATCTACGTTATTTTCAAAATAAGTCACGTAGAACAAAAACATTGAACATCAAACACGCCGACAAACTGTGCTGCAGGTCGCCACTGTGCAGCGCCCCCTCTCTTTCCATAGTTGTAATCATGGAGGACTGTAGGATGCCTTCCTTTGCAGTTGTCGCAGCAGTGACTATGACGACAGTCTTTTGCACCGTGTCCAGATTTTAAGCATCCGTAACAGTTTCTTCTCCTTTACGTAGTTCTGTCATTCTGCCAACAACATCCCTGTGAACTTGGGACATGCATGAAGTTGGTGTCTGTTATCTTAAAGGATGCATGGAGCTTTAGCCCTTCTCTGGTCTGACCTTTGATTTGTGTTGTCTGTAGCTATGCGAGTGGTGAGAACACTGGCCTTGTTTCTCTTTGTGTCTCTGAGATTTCTCTTCTCAGTGTTCGAGTCTGATGAATGAAGAACATGAAGCGATGTAATTGGATTGCAGGCAATCTCAGCTTCAGTTGACACAAATGTTACAAAGTCCTTGAAACTTGGAAATTCTTGCTTCTCGTTCAGGCATTGGGTGACTTGTCGGTTCCAGTGTGAAGCTGCCCAGTCTGGTAGTTTGTGGGCAAGCTTCTGGTTCTCCTCACAGTCATTTAGTATGTCAAGACCCTTGACGTGAGGCATGGCATCTTGACAGGCATTCAGAAAATCTGAGAAGTTTGAGTCCTTGAACATCCGTAGGTTGAATCCTTGGCCAATTGGTAAGCTTCTCTCTGAATGCTCGCTGAATGGCAAATGGCTGGCCAAAGCGACGATTCAGCTTGTTCCAGGCTTCCTGATAGGCTATCATCATCATTCCGGAAGAAAGTGCCTTCTAGCACCTGGCATGCTGGACCACCAACGTGTTTCTTCAGATAGAGTTTTTCAACTGGTGTGATTGCTCTTTGGTCAATGAGTGAGGTAAACGCTGCTTTCCATTCAATGAACCGTATTGCATCACCATTGAAGACAAATGGCTCTGGAACAGGGAGCCTATTTAAGGCTATGCTGTCTTGAAAGACCCGAACAAGAGGGGAAAAAAATCTGTGTGAGGGGGTGTTGCAACATGATAGAGGGACTGCAGTTACAGGCGCACACTGTTTCCTTGTTCCTTTCATCATTAATGCAATCAGCAGCTTCGTGTTCCGACTCTTTTATCGTATACCTTTAGCTTAGCTTGAGCTGCCCGCACTTCCTTCACTGCCTGCAATCACTCCAACTCATGCCTTTGTGCCTCCAGAGCCTTCTGCTGTTGTTCCTCTAACTCTCTGATGACTTCTGTTTGTCTTTCTTCTGCCTCCATCATTTCATAATTTGCTTCCTTCACTGCTAGCTCTGCAGCTGCATCTGCACGCTTGGCTGCCATGGACAAAGCTGTGGAGTGTTGGTCAGACTTGCTGTGACTTGTCAAGGAAGCAGCAGATCCATAGACAGACTTTGCATAGTCACGGTGGAGCAGTTCATGAAGGCGGCGTCTTTCCATGTCCTCATTAAACTCACCTTCTTCGTCTATTGCTCTGCCGTAGGCAATGGTGACGATTTCTGTGGTAACTGATTCGCAAGTGTCAACTCTTCTTCTCACGCCGGTGGAAGGTGTGGCAAGATCTCGAATTCCAAAATACAGGTTCATTATGTCTTCCTTCACTTTCTTAAGCTCTTCAATGAGAGGCCAGAGCTCACTCTCTGACATGTATGTCTTCAGCTGATCTCTTGCTTTGCACATGTCGAGCTTCCATTTTTTGTACATGGAGAGCAGCCATTTCTCCTTTCTCTTGGCCTCTTCATCTTGTAGTGCGCGCATTTTCTCTGTTGGGTTCCGTGCATGTTCAGAGCGTCGAGGCCCTTCAGGTTCTTTCAGGCCAGGTGTCTCAGATACAACTGCCACTGAGTGGAGCTCACTCTGGAAGTCTTGAACTTTGTGCTGGGAACCAGGCATCTGCTCCTCTGTCTCCTTGAAGCTACCTGACTTTGACATTATCAACTCAATTTGAAATTATTAAGTCAGAAGAAACCTCTTAACAAGTATGATCGAACCTTTGCAATAAACAAAGTTGCTGTAGATATCCAGGTAAGTATTACAATAAAGGCAAACCTTAAAAGTACTTGAAATGCAAAAATCAGAATATGAGCATGAACAACTAGCAGAGCTGCATTAACGTGCAGACACTCAAACAACTGGAAATGTCCAGGTAAGTACTGTAATGAACACACTTCTCAAAGTACTTGGTATGCAAAAAATATGAAATGTCTTTAATAAAAGAGTCTATGTGAACGTGTTCATGTGTGAGTGTAAGCAACAGTTTCTCTCCTTTGCTGTAGATGAGAAGATGAGTATGAAAAGTTCACTGGTTCAGTCTAAAAGGGCTGTTCATGTGGAGCTCACCTTGTTGCAGTCTGTAGACTGTAATACTGTATAGGTGTGTACTCACAGTTCTGCTTCAGTGTCAGTGAATGTGACCGTACTTGACCATTGCGTCGAATCCATGAAACCGCTGCCTGGATTGCCGAAGTGGATCATGTGCTGACACGTCGGGACATGTTCATGATGAATCCATGTAGACAGCACATGGCGAAGTAGTAGCAGCAGCAGGCACGCCAAGAAGACCCTCCATCATGGCCCGTCATAATGGCAGCAAGTCGTCAGATCGATGAGGGCAAGCTCTTACTATAGCGAACCCCAGCCAGACAATGATGAAGCTTACTGATGTTTCAAGAAGCATTTATTATGTTCAGTCGTCATCCTTAATTTGCACACAAATATACTTCCTTTCCTTCACAACCTTTCTTCACAAACACCATAAGAGCTGCAGATGGATAAATAAAAAAAATGAGCTCTCACAAGCAAACATTTCCATAATGCCAGTTAACCACACATGTGGACATTTATCAAATATTCACTCACATATAAAATCGGTCAAAGCACATGAAAAGCTAGAAAACCAGCATTAACACGACGTTACAGCTTATCCATATAGCACCCTTTTGCATAAGCTAACCTTAGCATGGCTAATACAACAACGATATATGTAAACACCCTTTCAGCAGTTAATTAGGATAACACGTCACAGCAATCAGTCATAAAACAAGTTGAAACAATACCTTGTTCCCATTTCCAGCTAGGCGCTTAATTATCCATAATGAAACTTTACATTGCAAGGCAACGTCTTCAAAACACCTTTTCCTTCCGTACACTCTTCAATTAGCTGCAGTTCACGTGTGAACACCTATGGGCAAGTTGCTGACTCTCAGATGAGTGTACGCCAGAAGGGCTTCAAAATAAAAGAACCGAAAACGTAAAAGGCACTAACAAAAATAAAACTTACAGGAAGTAGTTAACTTGCTTATATACCATCAATAAGAGTCATTTACACACAGCATGAGCTTCAGTTGAAAAAGAGGAGTTTGATGGCTTTACATGTCTTGGAGGAAGTACATGTTAGCCTTCACTCACATGGTTAGAAAGACCTGGCTAGTGGGTGGATACTAGCAGGTGACCACACTGGAGAAAAAACACGGGTGGAAGAAAGAGGAAAAGGAAAAAAAAAAAACCTATAATCTTCTAATGTGTTGAAGACATCATGACACATTTATTTAACATTTATGGAAGGAGACCCAGGTATCAGTCAGTAAGTTTCCCAAGATGGAAGAGTCTTCAGGACAGAGGACTTTGTGCTTTCTGGTTTCTCAGTCACACGACAGCCCACATTTTTTTTTTTTGTCTCCAAATAAAACACAGGAGTGGCTGGAGAGAATGACAGACATTCTGCAACATTAAATGTAAACAGAAACAAATTAAACATTGAATGAGTCATTCATTAATAAATTAAAAATTGCAATAGCAAGCAAATCACTATGGTTTGAGGGGAATCATACACTTTGGGCCATGCTGTTTTATGAAAATAAAATCACGCGGCATAGATTTTTACACACACCCATCGTTTGATATTCCATGCTTTTTTTGTTCAGGTTAACATCAGTTTATAACGACTAAAGTATTTTAAATAAATAAGTTTCTCTCACTCCTCGCTACCATGTTACACACACTATAAACAAAAGTTCATACTTTAATCAATAAAAAAAATCTAAATTTCAATGTCACAATTTGTTGATTAAAATAAGAGACACTGAGGCTACATCCCAAATGTACTGTATTGCACTTTTAGTGCACCAGATAGTGTGCAGGGTAGAATAAACAGTGAGTGTTACTGAGCACCAGAGTGGCCTATTGTCTTACAGAGATGGTCTTTATCGTCAGGATCTTCCACTTTAACGGAGAGGCCTTCAGGTGGGTTGTCGAGATCGTCTCCATATTTGTAGATGTTCAGCTCCAGCGTCTCCTCTTTCTTCACACAGGCTTCTGAGGTCTCTCCATCCATGGATGTCTCTGTTTTCATGTCCTCACACAGCTAAAGATCAAACAAATCTGTTAGGGCGAGACGGTATCCATCCCACTCGGGAAGATGCTGCTCTCATTTCTCGCAGCATAGCTCATAGTTTCAGAACAGGCCTAGTTGATCTGTGACAATCCAGAGCCAAGGCCAGGGAGCAGACAGACAGGCTAAACTGTCTGTCTGCTACCTGCACAGAGTCATCACACAGGTACCATTACATTGAAGCATGAACTGTTAATGAACTTCTTACTGATCAGCAGATTAATGTACTGTGTTTAAACAGAAACATGGATTAAACCAAAGGAGTCTGTAGCATTAAATGAAACTAGTCCTCCTGGTTGCAGTTATATACACCAGCCTCGTCTAACTGGCAGAGGAGGCATCGCGATTCTTTATAATGATCATCTCGGCATGACACAAAAACCTGGACAGTTAGTATGAAGAACTTCAAACGCATTTGTGGCAGTGGGGGCATGGCTTAGTGTCAGTTTGTGAATGTAAGGCGGGGCCAGGGAAGGTGAGTGGCAAAGTCAATGCACCTGTTGTCAATTAATGTTGTATGTGTTTGTTGCAGTGACTGTGGAGAACAGAGAGAAGAGATTTCCCCAGACCAAAACGCAACTGTGTATGCACATGTCTGGGTACCTAAACGGACGTTAAAGCTGAAAAGCAAAAATAAAGGTGTGCGAGAACGTCATCTCTCGCCTGCCATGCTGTCAGACATAGTTCAGGCTGTTTGGAGGTAAAACTTGTTGCAAGACGGCACGCAGATTTTATGCGCGTCGGATGATTCAGGACAGCGATTCCATTCATGATTCAGGACAGTGATTCAATTCAATTTTGAGAACTGTTACCCTGATGAACAGTGACTTTTTTATTTTTAAACTTCAACTCGATCCAGCCAAAGATCAAAAGGTAAGTATAAATATTTCTTATATTTCTGATGAGCAGATCGGTTGGTGTGCGTGCTGTAGTGCATACACAGGAAAAAAATTTTCCAGAGTTAACAGACCATGGAAAATTCTTGTTGTGATAAAAATGCTAATCTGTAGTGATCTAAAATATAAATGAGAAACATTTATATATAAAATCTAGGCATTTATGGACTGTTTTATGATTCAAAAATGGTCTCCAATCTATCCAGATGGGTCCCAACCACATGCCCCAAATATTTTAGCCACGCTGTCCCACACACCAATTTCACACTGATGCAAGAATTCACACAAGACACACTGCATGATTTCTTCTTCTCGTGATGGCGCAAAGAAGCGCATCATCTTTCTTCAAGAAGAAAGACAACCTGCCTAACAAGAATCTTCCAGTTACAGAAACTTCTAGTAGTTCACTATCAGAGGCCATCCTTAAAAAAAAAAAAAATCCGTTTCCTGTCCACCAGGTGAGCAAAAAAATTCAGTAGGGAGGGAGGGAATTTTTTTTTTTAAATGGATGGATAAGAAATCGCAATGCTGTGTTTGCTTTTTCTTTCAGTACTTTATTACAAAAGCAGACACTTAATAAAATGACAGTTTAATCAACTGAAACTTGTACAAAAACTTTAAGTTAGCATTTTAAATGCTGACTGCAACATTTGCAAAACTTTTACAAAAGGTACTTAAAATGTCCAACACACGGACTTTTTGTGGTTCTAAATCGACCGTTAGGCCTAGTTCGGATGAAATTACACTATTAAAATGATCACTGAATGATTTGTTTTTCTGAATCTTTACTATTTTGTTGTTCGCTAGAATACCATTTTGCGATTTCACACTTAAGCAAATGTTTGAAAACTCCGGATCTCCTTCCTTCATGGTGGCTGCCATTTTTTTGTGCCGCACGGCGCATGCGCAGAGCTGATTCGACAGGGCTTTCCACAAGCGCCGGCTGCCGGCCATACAGCCGACTACACAATTAAGTCCAGCTGGCTACTTCAATGACTTATTTTTGTAGCCCACAGGCTCTAAATATTAATTTTCGATTTTAATAAAATTAAATGTTTATCTAACGGACTGACAATGTCAAACTGAACCGCACTCATTTAAGTTGTGATTCGCGCTGTTTGTACCGATAATAACCACAAATTCCCCGCCGACTTCATTGATCAAGGGAGAGTAACTCATCCGCCGCCCCGACATGCGGTGTGCGCGCGCACTCGGCGGAGGCAGTAGTGTGTCAGGGCTGTCGGAGGTGACATCGGAGGGAACAGAAGCAGAGATAACACTTATTTTGTCTCTGGTAAACCAGTCTTCTCTCGTTCAATTACGTGCTGGCATCAAAAGACACCGTTGGTTGTAAATGAAACCAAACTGAGTCGTTGGAGTGTATTTTCATACACAAATGGAGAAATGTTCGCTGAGTGTTTGTGTAGCCACCACTGCAGACTGTTGTCGTTAATTCATAGCATGCTCAGCTGCGTGAATGTGTCATTCACCGAAAATAAGAGATTTACAAGCCAGGAACGCCTCATGATGCAATACGCAAGAAAAGAAAGATGATTTACTGCCATTTTACTTTGCATTTGAGTAAAGTGAATAAATAAATGGTCTGTGGAAAATACATTTAATCCTGGGAACTGCGTGCACAGGAGTTTATTATTAGTGATGCAATGCTATGCATTGCAAACTATTGACTCCCATATAGGGAGCAGTGCAAAGCACAGCAAACTTGTTCTTCCGTTTTTCATCTTCCGTACAAATTTCGATTTCGAATAACCCAATAACCGTACAGCGCACACAGACAAACAATACATCAAAACGTGTGGCTCGATCGGACTCGCTATGCTATTACTTTGTTCAGCATTCTCCGATTTTTTTCGCAACATAGTCGCGGGAAAAAAAAAAAAAATCACAATTTCCCATTCATTTTCTAGGGAATTAATTGGAAAAAAAAAATCGCACATTTTCAATGTTTTTCAAACATCCGCTGCTCTGGCATGCTTTCACCTAGAGACATGATTCAAACTTTAAAACGGAGACAAACTTCTCCTGTGTGGATCTGGCATTCAACTTTTTTGCTAGGTTCTATACTTTTCAATCAGTCACAGATCAAACACCATGATTAATTCTGGAGAAATTCAGACTTTATAATGGGTGTCTATGGCGTTACACTTCAGTGGAGCTCCTTAAGTTAGTGTGTAGAAAGCTTGAAAAAGTAGCTCAAACTTCCTCATTTAAACTGTGTTTTCAGACACAAATTTCACTCTACACACAATTTTCTCAAAAGTTGTAGTCACACTTGTCTTGATTCACACAATGTGTCTACCTGAGCAATAGGACTTACAGTTTTTGAATGAGAAGCCTGAAAGTAAGGAGAGGACAGGCGCACTGCCCCATAGACTCCCATTATAAACCTGGCAGCGCTTTTACTGCAAAATCAGAAATGTCACTTGTTTTTAACTCGCTCTATTGTCCTCATTTTTTACACTAGGGTCAAAAAAATTACATCAATGTGTTCATGGGAGTCTTGTAGCGCTCAATGTGCAAGAATTTTGTGAATAGCTCCTTTCATTTCCGTGTAAATCAGCGTTGTTCGAGGAGAGGGAACTCTGAGAAAAAGTGCTCTTTGCTTGTCATTATGTCTCTTCCCTGCACCTGAGCACCGTTACCAAGGTGACGAGCTCCACTCAGGGAGCAGAGGGGGCGGGGCTGCTCTCTCTCTCTCACACACACACACACACACAGGCTCAGAGCATCGGAGCCTCATAGCCTGCGATACGCGCCCTGCAGCACTCTCACCATTTCACACAGCCTGGGAATTGTGGGCTCTAGTTTTGTGTTTCCTCCCACCCGGCTGGCTAATTATTTGTCATGGCTGGCTAGTATGAGCCTTAGTGGAAAGCCCTGGGAATGCGTAAATGTCAAGTTCGATTTTAGATTTACGAACCCGAAAAAAAAGTGTCAAAAAAACGGCGTTAAAAAAAAAATTTCAACCGCACAAACAGCACTCACCTGGCCGGTGGACCGGAAACAGAACATTTTTTAATAATGGCCAGATCTCACTTTGGATGATGAATGCACAGAAATAGAGCTCAACAACCACCACCCTCATCACAACAACAACAAGGATTCCGTAGAAAAAGATTCCATCCCAAACCAAACTTGGACCCAACAACGGGTTAGTCTAAATCTTTAGTGGCTTTTTTTTTTTTTTTAATGTGACCACTAAGTACCTATGTACTGCAAAATGTGTGTTTTTGTGACATCTATCAGGGTTCTCCACTTTTTAAAAATAAAAGGTGGTGGCAGGGGTTTGGGGGCTGGGGGGGGCAAAGGAAGCTGACGGACTTTTGGCTTTTTTGACAGTGAAACTGGCCAATAATGGATAGGAATTGCTAAATCATTGTTCAGGCATGAAAACGGGTCAGGGGTGAAAAAGGTGAGAAGGGTGCGCGAGTGGTGACGTGGCCTCTGGTGTTGTTTTATTTTGTTTGGGGGGGGTCCTCCCCCAGAATAAATATTATAGCCTCCTTACTAAGTATACTATATTGACATTTGCACAAGGACATACAGTACAAATACAAATACATGTAGTTATAGTGAAATTATGCCCTGGAAAAAATGCGAATAATAGAACGAAGAAAGTGGAGAACACACAAGGAATAGTGATCATTTTTTCCTTTTATTTGCCTGGACCACCAGTGTCTCCATGGCCCGCTTTCGCCGAGTTGCCACATGTTTCAGCCTCACCCGCTTCTCTCCTTCAGCAGTCTGTTTCTTGGCCTGCTGAGCACTGCAAGTTGCTTGAGAGCCATACTTGCTCTGCTGCTGCTGCTTTTCCTCCTTGTTCACCCTCTGTTGGTGTTTGTATGTGGCTGCTGCAGAGTTAAATGTTCTTGCACAATGTTCTGTCCACTTCCCCAAACGTCACGTCCTCCCTTCTAAAGAGCTGCATAGCTGTCTTCTATGGAATCAATTTTGTGCCAAAATGTTCATACAATACTTTTGAAATATCAAAAATGACAAATCAAAAATGACAAATCAAAATACACAAAGAAAAAAAAAAAAAAGTCAATTTTTTTTAGACTGGCAAACAAATTATTCGTGTAATCGTGCAAAATATCAGTCTATTACTCTTCAGAAACCTTTTATTTTTGTTCCGCGTCTTTCTCAGTTTTGTTTGCTGTAATTTATTTTGGTTGCGATTCCAGCTTTCTCGTTTACGCTCCCTGACTTTTTGCTCGCGGTTTTGGCACAAACTTCAAGTGTGGGTGGGCTATCCAGGAATGCATTCCCATTGGCTAACTTGTGTTTGACTGACAGCTACGCTCAACCATTCCCTACTCGGATTCTGGCGGACTGTGTGACGAGTGACCGATCCATTGACGGTAAACAAGGATCGAGTGGACTTCAGTGGCGACTATGATACTAAATTAATTCAACAAAGTGTAAATTCAATATCATAGTCGCCACTGAAGTCCACTCGATCCTTGTTTACCGTCAATGGATCGGTCACTCGTCACACAGTCCGCCAGAATCCGAGTAGGGAATGGCTGAGCGTAGCTGTCAGTCAAACACAAGTTAGCCAATGGGAATGCATTCCTGGACAGCCCACCCACACGTGAAGTTTGTGCCAAAACTGCGAGCAAAAAGTCAGGGAGCGCAAACGAGAAAGCTGGAATCGCAACCAAAATAAATAACAGCAAACAAAACTGAGAAAGACGCGGAACAAAAATAAAAGGTTTCTGAAGAGTAACAGACTGATATTTTGCACGATTACATGAATAATTTGTTTGCCAGTCTAAAAAATTGACTTTTCTTTTTGTGTATTTTGATTTGTCATTTTTGTTTGATATTTCAAAAGTATTGTATGAACATTTTGGCACAAAATTTATTCCATAGTCTTCCCCCTGGACATCAGCGTGTACTTGACCGTCTGTATTGCATTAAATGTTTCCACATTCATGTTGCCACTCCTTTGATCAATTACATCATTCATCAGACTAAATGAGGACTCGACTCGAGGTCCATGAAAGATGGAGAGGCAACACTTAACCAGTGCACCCAGGGAGGGGTACTTGTCTGGTTTGTCGAAGACATGACCCCACCACTCCACGATGCTCTCTCCCTCCTTGAAGCTGGGGATGGTCAGGTCAACACTGAACCGCACAAGTTCCCTCTGGATATCCTGGTCTGCTGGCAAGAGGTGCCCCAGCATACCACTCAGCCTGCCGAGATATGGAAGTACCTGCAGCTTTCAGTTCTTTTTAAATCAAGGCTGAATACTTTCTTCTTTGCTGCGGTCCTTTATTAAATCAAATTTGAGACTTTTAATTTGATTTCTTTCAGCACGGACAGCACTACAAAATGGCGTCTCCACTATACAATGCCCTATATAGTGAGTAGCAAGCAATTTCGGACACAGGGATTGTCAATAATTTCAAAAGACGCACGCGCCCTCTTTTGAATGCTGACGTAATCAAGCCGGAAGTTTTGTTTGTTTTGATAGCAATCAGGAAAGTTTGAAAAAAAGTAGGAAATTCAGTCCGATGACTCAATCCAGCTTCTGGTGGTCTGGTCTGCACTCTGACTGATGTGTGCACGCTCTGGCCAGCAGGAGAAGAGGCACGAAATGATGCTGCTTGCCCTTCACAGCGAGATGTACTCGTCGCTATGGCGTCAATATCAAAGCAGGAGGAGGAGGCGCAAACCGGCACGAACTGTCTATGGATGCGAAGCGACCTCCTTGCCCTTTGGGTCAATATCAGCCCCCCCAATTTTTTCTCTCATCGGATCTACACGATTCACGTAGGTCACCCATTTTGGTTTCAAAACGGCGAATTTCGCCAAAATGTGAGGGATTTTCATGCATGATTGTTAAAATCATTTTATAAAAAATTAACACACACATTCTTACTGTACATATCATCTGATGGACAACGGCCAAAGATAGAACTTTTAATACGGTGTTTTATTGGGTCTGGTTTCCCAAAGTAGCAGCAGAAATTTAACACAAAATAAATTAAATTAATAAAATAAAAGTTCAAGCAATTATTACAACAACAAAGAAGACTTTGTCTACAAAACAGAATACTGTATTGCACTATGTTTTCACCACCTGATTACATGCACATTACATGACTACTACATAACAGACAGCGCCATGACCCAACTAATCCACCTCCCTTCAGAGGGCTAGATATAGTGGCCTGTCCCCACCCACTGGAAGATACCAATTACTTTATATTACCAACATTGCATAAACCATACATTTACATAATCTTGGGTCTAAGTGCATGCCAATAATCTCTATAATTCATAAACAAAATACCCAGTTACAATAAATGCTTTTTTTAAAAAAAATAATAATACACAATGTTAATGGGGTGAAACCACTACAGTCCATGCGCACCAGCTTGCGCATGCCCAAGATTGGCACTACAAAGCCACCCCGGCCTTCATAGTTTGGGTCCTTTGACCCAGGAACCTGGAAGTCCTGCAGTAAACAAACAGTAAAGCAACAGGAAAATGCGGCTCTCGCCTACACAATCACAAATACGTAAAATAAAAGACCTGAACTTAACTTGTGTGCGTGCCGTTATATGATCACTGTAACGGTGTATGGTCAGAAAAGACGATAGATAAGCGTAACCATTGCACAATAACGCTACAAACAATCTGCGTGTGCACTGCAAAGTTACTTAGCTGCTGGCTAGCTGCAGCTTCAAACGTTACTATGTGTCAGTATGGTGTAATGTGGCGCAGTGTAGTGTAATGCAGGGATAGACCTCAATCTGCAGAGCTCTGTGTCACAATCTGTATGCAGCCGGCTGGATGTTTTTCTATTGCAATCGCATGACCACTTCGCGTAGCCCCATAAGCATTCATTTAATGGTCTTCTGCATGTTAAATAGTTAAATAATAATAAAGCAAATACTTTACGATTTATTTGGTGCATACTGATGAAGTTACTTTTTTTTTTTGGCCAAGGGAAGGGTGGTGGGCCAGAATTATAATGTGGCGGTGCGCCACTTTAAAAGCGCCCGTGGAGAACACTGCCTATATTTGTTACATTATAATCTAGATGAAATATTGGGTCGTGAAAAACACTAATCCTTTGATCAAAAAGGAACTTAACTAAATTTCAAACTAACAATGAGTATTTTGTCTGTGAAAGATGTACTGTGTTGCTTTTGATTAATATTCAAATACAGCAAGATTGTCCATGCAGTAGGTACAGGGTTTGACTAAGACATTCAAATTTTCGAGTCCCTGAACTCCATGGTCTTTCAAAAATGGAGTCCTTTATGATTTTGTAGAGCATTTTCCCAATGGGGACTGCTTTAAGTCCAACCCTGCATTACTAAGAAATGTTTTTATATATCAGAATCAGAAGCACTTTATTGCCAGGTATGTTACACACACGAGGAATTTGACTCCAGTTCAACTTAGCTTTCATAGTACAAAGTATAGAGAAAAAAAAAGCGCGCACACACACACACACACACAGTGTGTCTCACTGCAGTGAACTCCAGGGGGAGAATCGCTATTTCTACAGCGACGGCCTTGAAGGCAGTGCTGGCTGGGAGAGCTGAGATAAGATTGGAATTTGGTTAGACGTGTCCTTTTCCGCTTAACCCGCTTGTCCATTCTGGCCACCAAAATGATCCATTTCTCTCTGCAAAGCCATCAACTTTGCTTTATAGCAAAGCAAATATATATGCTTTAATAGAAGAAACCATTGGAAAAGCAAAGTTCTGCCAAGAGACCAAGGCAGACTGATGGAAAGAAAAACTTCAGGTTGTCATTATCAAGCACAAGCCAAATGGCATTATTTAATGACAAATTAAATATTAAATATTAAAAATTAAAAATTATTTTAACGACAAAAAATTCAAACTACTAATTTAAGGTTAGACAATGAAAGTGACCTTGTAGTTAACAATATAACTGTATCAGATCATCAGTTAGAATGTTTTACTCCCCTAAAAGAAACTGAATTACTTTCATTAATCTCTACATCAAAAGCCTCAACTTGCGTACTAGATCCCTTACCGACACATCTATTCAAACAGATAATGCCTGGAGTAATTGAACCGCTTCTAAAAATAATAAATTCTTCTCTTATGATTGGCTATGTACCCAAATCCTTTAAACTAGCAGTTATCAAACCCCTGATTAAAAAACCTGACCTTGATCCCTGTCAGCTGTCCAATTATCGGCCAATATCAAACCTCCCCTTTATCCCCAAGATCCTTGAAAAAGCTGTGGCACAGCAGTTATGCTCATATTTACATAGGAATAACATCCATGAAATGTATCAGTCAAGATTTAGACCTCATCATAGCACAGAGACAGCACTGGTTAAAGTAGTAAACGACCTACTGTTGGCGTCTGATCAGGGCTGTGTCTCGCTACTTGTGTTGCTTGACCTTAGTGCAGCATTTGATACCACTGATCATTCCATTCTTCTGGATAGACTAGAAAATGTTGTGGGAGTTAAGGGAATGGCCCTCTCCTGGCTCAGGTCTTATCTAACTGATCGTTATCAGTATGTTGATATAAATGGTGATATTTCTAGACGTACCGAGGTAAAGTTTGGTGTTCCACAAGGTTCTGTCTTGGGTCCACTGCTTTTTTATATATATATATATATATATATATTACCTCTGGGCGATATTATTCGTAAACATTGTATTAGTTTCCACTGTTATGCTGATGACACGCAGTTGTATGTCTCTGCAAAACCTGATGAGAGACACCAGCTTAATAAAATTGAGGAATGTGTTAAGGACATTAGACACTGGATGCTTATAAATTTCCTTCTGCTTAACTCTGACAAGACTGAAGTACTTGTGCTAGGACCACATACAGCTAGAAGTAAGTTTTCTGATTCCACAGTAACTCTGGATGGCCTTTCTGTTTCTTCACGTGCAGCAGTAAAAGACCTCGGAGTGATTATTGACCCCAGACTTTCATTCGAAACTCACATTGATAACATCACCCGGATAGCTTTCTTTCATCTCAGAAATATTGCAAAGATAAGAAATTTAATGTCATTGCATGATGCAGAAAAACTAGTCCATGCTTTCGTTACCTCCAGGTTGGATTATTGTAATGCCTTACTGTCTGGATGTTCCAATAAGTGCATAAACAAGCTCCAGTTAGTTCAAAATGCCGCAGCAAGAGTCCTTACTAGAACTAGAAAATATGACCACATCACGCCTGTCTTATCCACACTGCATTGGCTCCCAATCAAATTTCGTATTGATTATAAAATACTACTATTGACCTTTAAAGCACTAAATGGTCTTGCACCACAGTACCTGAGTGAACTTCTGCTCCTCTATGACCCGCCACACCTACTTAGATCAAAAGGTGCAGGCTATCTGCTGGTACCTCGTATAGTGAAGGCTACATCAGGGGGCAGAGCCTTTTCTTACAAAGCCCCACTGTTATGGAACAGCCTTCCAAGTAATGTTCGGGAATCAGACACAGTCTCAGCATTTAAGTCTAGGCTGAAAACATATCTGTTTAGTCAAGCCTTTTGTTAATGGTGTTTATGCAGTAAAGGAGTAGATCTGGAAGGTCCTCAGACAGAGTGTTTTGGTAAACTGGGATGTATGGATGCTGTCAGTCCCCACTCGCTTGCTCACTCCAGTTTGACGACGGTGTAGTGGCTGGCTGCTTTATGTCCCGGGGCTCCCTCATGCCTGTGTTACCTTCTGGCTCTCTCCTTTTAGTTATGCTGTCATAGTTAGTTGCCGGAGTCCCTGCTTGTACTCGGTGCAATATGTATACTGTTCCTACTTATTCAGGTGACATTGGGCATACCTAACCACCTGTGTTTTCTTTCTCTCCCCCCCACCCCAAATCTGTCCCTCCGAGTTACATGGAGTCAACAGGAAATCTTTTGGTGGAGCCGGTGGGGACCTCGACTGGCTATCGTAGCCTGCAGGGAATCGGCCGTCAGACATTCTGTCGCATGTCCCAGACCCGGTGAAATGTAACTGAATTGTCTTGGCCAGGCCTAAGGGTCCCATCTGCATCTCATCATTGCTGAGGAGTGTGCTCCCATCACCCAATCAAGCATCCAGCCAGAGCAGGTCATGATATATTTTTTACCATCTTAACATGCCATTGTGTGTTATGCCTGATGTAAAGACTCTCGTCTCTGCGAGCCTACCACACAGATTTAATACTTGTCATTTTTAGGGCATACCTAACAACGTGTTTTCTTTCTCTCTCTCTCCCCCCCCCCCCCCATCTGTCCCTCTGAGTTACATGTTGATCCTGGGATTGAGATGCTGGCCTCTTCTGCCCCTCGGACCTGCTTGATCCATCCTGGTGCCCTGTGTCTGGTCGGAGTTTTATCGCCCCACTCCTGTGAAGGACGGCCCCATGAGGACAGTTGAGGGTTATACCTGTTAAAACTGTTAATATTATAGTCAGGCTGTCTGTTGTTGCCCAAATGAGGATGGGTTCCCTTTTGAGTCTGGTTCCTCTCGAGGTTTCTTCCTCATGTCGTCTGAGGGAGTTTTTCCTTGCCACCGTCGCCACAGGCTTGCTCATTGGGGATAGATTAGGGATAAAATTAGCTCATGTTTTAAGTCGTTCAAATTCTGTAAAGCTGCTTTGCGACAATGTTTATTGTTAAAAGCGCTGTACAAATAAACTTGATTGATTGATTGATGAAGGTACTTCATTTAATTAATGTGTGCACCTTGTTTTCAGTATCTTTACATATGAAGTAATCAGCTGTTAAAAAATAAATAAAATAAGTGCTGGAACTCAATTTTACTGGCTTTATCAGTTACTACATGACTAAATATTAAAGTTGTGTTTTCTTAAATATTTTAAATTTTATTTTATAGCACCAAGATTCTTAAGACACACATGGTGTCAGAAGCCCACTGTGCGGCCATAGCAGGGAAGCATTATTGAGTCCAACAAGCAGGTGGAGGAGGATCAGAAAGCATCTTGCACCACTGCCCTGAAATCTGTATACTGGCTTGCGACGGAGGAGATACCAAATGGGTATTTGAACTGTCAATGATTTTTAATAAACCCTTTTTTCAGGATACCACCTTCATTTTAACCTTTTTATCTTAAGAATGTTCAACACAAGCCTGATTAAAAAAAAAAAAAAAAAAACTGAATGAATTTTATATATAATGTTTTCTTCAATATAATTATGATCCCTTTTGAATGTTCTTTTGCCCCAGTGTGTCTTTGTTCCTAACTGTCAACCACAATCTGCTTATGAGAAAATGTCAAGCGATTCTTTTGCATGTAAAGATGACGTATCTTTATTTCCTTTTTGTTTAAACATAGATGAATACTGGTATTTAATATATTTTGCTATTTAAAGTCAGTCAGATTTTATTTATATATAGCCCTTTACAATAACCGAAAGGTACCCAAAGTGCTTTACGTCAAAGCCATATAATAGCCCTCCTAAAGCCAGGAAAACAGGCTGATATTCCAAGTAACTACCGGCCTATTGCCCTCTTGTGCTGCAGATTGAAACTACTCGAAAGAGTGCTTCTTGCTAGACTACAGCCTGTCCTAAATGTACATATTCCACCAGAACAAGCAGGTTTCAGAACCCAGCGCGACACAGAACAAGTTCTAGCTCTCACCTCCTACATTGAATCAGGATATGAAAACAAACAGAAAATTGGTGCCATCTTTGTAGACCTGTCAGCCGCCTATGATACAGTGTGGCACGAGGGGCTCATGTTTAAGCTGTCGTCATATGTAAAACGTAGAGCCACACTGAGGCTGCTTTACAAAATGACAGGAAACCATAGCTACTTTGTATGCATCGCTGACCAGATGAGCAAACCCAAACAAATACAGAATGGAGTCCCCCAGGGTTCAGTGCTTGCACCTACTCTTTTTAACATTTATATAAAAAAGTGACATGCCACCCACGGAATCCCTAAAATTTGGATACGCAGATGACCTAGCTATTGCCACACAGGCACGTTCATTTGAAATATTAGAAAATACCCTAACAAGAGACGTGGAAACACTACACATCTTTTTTAATAAATGGTACCTGAAAATGAATGTCAAAGACTGTTAGCTCTGTATTTCACTTAAGCACTCAGCAAATCAGACACTGCAAGTCCGTGATAACATCGGAGGAAATATTTTGCCTTCAGACTTAACCCCAAAATACCTGGGGGTTACTTTAGATCGAGCGCTAACATTCAGACAACATTGCGAGGCCACAGCACAGAAACTCAAAAAGCGATGTGCAATAATAAGAAAACTAGCTGGTACCAACTGGGGAGCATCACAGTCTGTCTTGCGGACTTCAGCTCTTGCACTGTGCTATAGTGTTGCTGAGTACTGTGCTCCAGTCTGGAGCCGCTGCTCCCATACCAACAAAATAGATGTTCAGCTGATCTCAGCCATGAGAATAATCACAGGTTCCATCAAAGACACACCTACAGCCTGGCTCCCTGTGATGGCATCAATCGCCCCTCCACACCTGTGCAGGGAACAAGCAACCCAGCGCCAACATGAGCATATACAACTGCTGGACGAATCTACCCCGGTGAGAAGGGTACTTGACTCTGCCCCTAACACCAACAGGCTAAAATCACGAAAACCATTCTTCAAAACAAGTAATCCAAATTTCAACATAAATGAATCCTGGAAAAGAGAATGGGATTCGAACACACCACGGGGAGGAGAAATAATTACAAACCCAACAGACCCACTCCCAGGCTTTTCGGCCCTCTCAAGACGTGAGTAGGTCCAATCCAATAGAATTTTATCAAAAAGTCGTTGAACCGCTGTGAACCTCTACCAATGGGGGTATCGTGACACTCCAACATGTCCAAAATGCCAACAGGCACCACAAGACATGGACCACCTGGTCCTTCACTGCCCACAAACAGCTATACCTGGAGGTTACAATTCAATTTATGAGGTGGGTCCAATATTCCAACAATGGTGCACTAACAGAGGTGTGAAATAAACCATACGAAACTACATCAAAGCCATAAAACATAACACTAAAACACAAGTGTTTTGTATAAAACAATACATTAAAAAAAAAAACCCAGTACATAACACGTCATGAGCTTTGGGTAATGACCGAAAGAACAAGATCGCGGATACAAGCGGCCGAAATGAGTTTTCTTCGCAGGGTGGCTGGGCGCTCCCTTAGAGATAGGGTGAGAAGCACAGTCACTCGGGAGGAGCTCGGAGTAGAGCCGCTGCTCCTCCACATCGAGAGGAATCAGCTGAGGTGGCTCAGGCATCTTTTTTGGATGCCTCCTGGACGCCTCCCTGGGGAGGTGTTCCAGGCATGTCCCCCCGGGAGGAGGCCCCGGGGAAGACCCAGGACATGCTGGAGGGACTATGTCTCTCGGCTGGCCTGGGAACGCCTCGGTGTTCTTTCTGAGGAGCTGGCCGAGGTGTCTGGGGAAAGGGAAGTTTGGGCTTCCATGCTTAGACTGCTGCCTCCGTGACCCGGTCCCGGATAAAGCGGAAGAAGACGAGACGAGACATAAAAACACAGGTTTTGACTGCAGAAGGTGCCACAGTGCTGCAGGTTATTAAAAGCCTTTCAGAAGTACATGAAATAGAACAGACAAAAAGTACCCCTCAAAAACAAGACTTCCCTAGTCAGGATCGAATGCCAATCTAAAAAAGTGGGTCTTCAACTTCGATTTAAAAAGGCCGAGATCAAAAGTGGTGTGAGTGTCGGGGGCAGATTATTCCATAGTCTGGGGAGCAGCAACAGCAAAAGAACGATCACCCCACTGTTTATATCTCGACCTTGGGACTTCTAACAGAAGCTGACCCGAAGAATGCAGGGCCCTACCATGATCACGGATAGTTAAAATCTCAGACAAGTAAAAGGGAGCCAGGCCATTGATGGCATTAAAAGCAAACAGAAGTTTAAAATAAATTCTAAAATGGACTGGAAGCCAGTGGAGTGACGACAGCACAGGAGTAATGTGTTCACGTCTGGACTTGCTTGTTAAAAATCGGGCCGCAGTGTTTGAAGACGCAAAATTGAAGACTGGCTGAGGCCAACATAAGGGGCATTACAGTAGTCCGGTCTCTAACTGATGAATGCATGGATTGCCTTCTCGAGATCCTGCCGACTGAGAAATGGCTTCACTTTGGCCAAGAGACGGAGCTGAAAAAAGCTTGTTCTAACAGAACTAATCTGTTTATCAAATTTAAGCCCACTGTCAAACGTTACCAAGATTTTGTACAAATGGCTTAAAAAAGGCGGCCAGAATACCAGAGTTTGTTGTAAGAACATTTGACATGGGTGATGTGCCAAATAAAATACATTCCGTTTTGCTGTCGTTCAAGTGCAAAAAGTTCCGTGCCAGCCAGTGCTTTACATCAGTAATACAATCCAGTAACTTAGTAAGCGCTGTATTTTCATTGGGTCTCATGGGTAAATATATCTGCAAATCAGCATAAAAGTGAAAAGACAGATTGTGTTTTGTTTTGTTTTTAATAATTGATCCCAGAAGTAGCATGTACAATGAAAACAGAATAGGGCTGAGAATAGAACCCTGTGGCACCCCACAAGAGAGGGATGTATATGAAGAACAGAGGTCACCAATCATCACAGCGAAGCTCCTATTTGCCAAGTATGACCTAAACCATCGGACAGCAGTGCCACGGATGCAGACATGCTACTCTAGGCGAGATACAAGGACCACACGGTCAACTGTATCAAAGGCCGCTGTGAGGTCAAGCAGCACCAGCATGGCAGGATTCCTGGCATCCACAGACAGAGCGATATCATTGCGCACCTTTAACAGTGCTGACTCAGTGCTATGTCGGGATCTGAAACCAGACTAGAATTTCTCTCTAAAATGACTAATTGAATAAAAACAACTTTTTCTAAGACCTTAGAAAGAAAAGGCAAATGGGAGACAGGCCTAAAATTGGACAGAACAGAGGGGTCAAGACGTGTTTTTTTTTTTTTTTAAGGAGGGGCCTAACTACAGCATGCTTGAAGTAGGGATGGCGAAAACTTTATTAAAAAAAAAAAAAAAAAAAAAAAAACCCTTGACCGACCACCGAGCCTCATTAGCCGGTTAAAGTCGGTTAACCTATGAGTTTAAACAGGGATGCAAACGGCGCGCCTTTTGGTGGATGCCGCCTTTTTCACAGCTGAATCGTGCAGATCCGATTTTTTTTTTTTAGGGGAGGGGCGTTGGAGTGTCTGAATAATTTCATCAGAGTAAATTCTGTATTAAAATTACTAAATAAGCAAATGCCGTTACAGTCCATGAAACATAGGAAATAGAAAGCTACACACGTTTGCGCGGAAGCTGTGCAAATGCGCGCAGCTTTCTGATTTACTGTTTTCTTCTCATACTTCCTATGTTTCATGGACTGTAACGGCATTTGCTTATTTAGTAATTTTAATACAGAATTTACTCTGATGAAATTATTCAGACACTCCAACGCCCCCCCCCCAAAAAAAATAAAAATCGGATCTGCACGATTCAGCCGTGAAAAAGGCGGCATCTGCGCCTTTAGTTTGTGTGGAGAGATATGATCTGCAATAACATGCATTGTTGGCTACAGACCGAAACATACTTTCAGAATGCACTGGCCAAGGCAGGACTAAACTCGACGTGCCTTCTAATAATAATTAAAAAAAAAAAAAAAACAGTAGTAATTTGTAAGCTAAAAAGCCTGTGTCTACACTTTTCTTTCGCCGAGTGGCAGCTGTCTTCAACTGGGGCGGGAGGGCGGGACATGACTGAATGGGTGTTTCTGATTTGTCAGCTGTCGTCCTTAGACCGCATGGCATGCCCCAAGCATTTACAACACAGAATTCCAGGTTCTCTGCTCCAAAATCGGCAGCTTCAAAACAATTGATTTTTTTTTTTAACAGACAACCAAAAAAAATTAACCGGTTGACGTTGATTCGGTCAACCATCGGTCAAATGGTCATCGGTTAACATCCCTAGTTTGAAGGCAGCTGGGACAGACCCTGAATTAAGACAAGTGTTTATAAAAACAAGCAGACTTGACCTAACAGAATTAAAAACCTTCAAAAACTTGGCCGGAATGACATCTAAGGGGCAGTTAGTGGGTTTCATGCCACTAACCACCTTTGTGAAAAACGACAGAGAAATAGTCTCAAACCAGTCAAAAACAGCAGACTGTGTAGGAGGAGCATCCACGTTATCAAGGGACGCATCAATGTTACTGATATTCTGTCTGACTGATGCCACTTTGTCAGTAAAGAAACAGAAACTCTTCACAGGTTGCGGCGAAGGCATCAGACAGAACAGTGGGGAGTGGATTAGAGTCAACAGTATTAAATACCAGTCTTGGATGATGAGAGCTATTGGCTATAATGGAAGACAGATATTTGGACTTGGCCTCCTTCAGCGATCTCTGGTAAGCAGCGAAACTGTCCCTTAACCAGCCCAGGGATACATGCAGTTTGTCCTTTTTCCACGGCCGTTCAGCCTGTCTACATTGTTGCCTAAGCAGACGGGTGTGGTCATTCAACCAGGGATCTGTCTTGGTTTTGATGCTTTTTTGCTGAAAAGGGGCAACAGAATCCAGAATCGCAGAACAAGTAGAATGGAAAGTGGAAAGTAGACTCTCTGGGCAAAGGGAAGGAACCAGCCCACTGTCAGCATGCAGCTGAGGGTCCCTAAAGGCAACAGCAAACTCTCCAGCCATCGACGAAGTAAAGATATGGCATCTACGAGCTGGGGAAACAGGCTTATTGGCAGGTGGGGGGGGGGGGGGCAGCAAAATCAAAAACAATGGGGAGGTGATGCGAAATGGCAGTGTCCACTATTTCTCTGAGGGAAACTGAAAGCCCGTGAGAAATAAGATCGAGAGTGCGCCCATGCTCATGTGTTGGTGCATTAAGAGACTGGGTGAGACCAAAGGAATCCAAAAGGCCTTTAAACTCATTAGCCAGTTGACTTGCTGCACAACAAACATGAATATTAAAGTCTCCACAAATCAATAGTTTATCAAACTTTACAATAAAATCAGACAAAAACTCAGAACTCTTGAATAAAGTCCTTATTAAATTTGGGAGGACGATAGGACTGTGGCACACAGCACGGGGCAGGTGAGGGCGATCACAAACAGCTGCAGTTCAAAGCTGGAATAATTTTAAGTGGTTAACATTCGGCATCTGAAACTCTCCTTAAATATAGCAGCCAGACCGCCGCCATGACCAGCAGCTCGCGGGGTGCTGAAAAAAAGAACAGCCAGGAGGGAGGAGCTCCGAAAAGGCGCTGTTCTCACCTGGTTTCAACCAGGTGTCTGTCAGCAAGAGGAAATCCAGATCATGTGTTGTAAAGAAGTCATTCAGAATGTCTTATTTGTGAGAGATCTGGTGTTAATCAGTGCAGTATGAGCTGAGCAACAGCCAGACTGGTGAGAGGAGCGGGTGAGCAAGCGAAGATTCCCCAGCACACAGCCCCGCTGACAGGTCCGCACTAGCCGACAACATGGGAACAGCACCCCGGTATCATGGAGAACCAGTCGGAGCCACAGATACCTGCACTCCGTGGAACTCTGCAGATCGTAGCCCTTGTAGTCCATGGAGGATCCGGCTAATAAAACGACGGGGATCGTGACGAGAAGAAGCCAGGTAAGATTCAAGTTTAATGAGAACTCCTCCTCGCTTTCCCCGTCTTCTGCGGTGACTGCTGCGAGGTAGCCAGCAGGAAAGATGCCGTAGATGTGGAGATATGAACACCAGAAAAGGTGAAGGCATCTTTGAATGTCCATCAGAGCCGCAGATCGACAGTTTTCCCAAAGACTCATGAATATTAAGAAGCGTCAGGCGATCATACACCTGCAGCGGTGAGACACTCCATATAACAAACAGACTTGAGAAAAACAGCAACACACTCAACAGAGGGAGATGGCCAGCCAAACACACAGGTGCCATCTTCCCACCCATCTTGAGCAAGGCACCTAACCCCTAATTGCTCTCTGGGTGCTGTAGCATCGCTGTCCATTGCTCTCAGTATGGGTATGTGCTCATTGCTTATTTTGTGCTCATTGCTTAGAAGAAAATGCATTTTCTTCTTTCAGGAAATATCCATCCTTCCTAAAATTTCAGCAAAACCATGGAGTGCAGGACATCAACCTAAGGAGGGGTGGAAACTGCACAAAAGAATCCCCGACGGTATTTAACTTTGCTTCCTTGGTTAAGGTTAGTTTGATGATATCCAATTTATTACTAACCTATTGTTTTGGGGTTTTTTAGGTTTTATAGGTGGTTTATTTTGACAATAGGTGGACAATGAACAACTCAGCTGACTAGAAGAATCCTATAAAAAAGTATATTAGATATACAACCCATAAGATTTTTGTATTCATTTTTACATTGCAAGTGCTCGTTACTAGTCTCATCAAAGAACTCCAGAAGAGCCCCTTTATAGGAGTTGGCCTTGACGAGTCGACAGATAGGACTATGGAGAAACACGACATCTTCATAGTCCGGTACATGTCAAAGGAAGGCATGAAGACAACTTACTTTAAAAAAAAAAAAACGAGGCTGGCCAGACAGCTACCATCTACGAAACTCTGTGTCATGTTTTCTGAGGGTAGAACACACATGAAAAAGGTAAACAAAATAATGAATATATTAGTCAAAGGTTATCACAATAAAAATAAGTTAATAAGTGAATGAGTAATTATGAATAAAATTCATACATGAACAAATTTTGGCTAGTTGATTTTTTGTTTGGCTAGTTACTTTGGAAGGTAACTAGTCCGGCTGGCTTGTGAAAAAAATAGATGAATTTCTAGGCCTGCATCATAATATTAAACTGCAAAACAAAATAATAAAAAGTCATGTGTCTTACCAGATATAAAGTGTCGAAAGCAAACACGGTCATTGTCAGTAGGTTCCCACTTGTTAGTGATCCAAAGCTTTCGGCGAGCTTCAGGTTTTTTTGGAATACGGTAAAAGCTCTTGGGATCATTATCAAATCCATATGTACAGCCGATAACACGACACTACCATAATTTATGACCCGATAACTCCGATCGGCCATTTATAAATAGCCTCTTGCCAACCAAAACATCACGTGACCATATGATATGATATAATCCTCTTGTTGTGCCAATGTTCTGTAGGAGACTCATACTAAGGAGATTTTTGTTTTATGTATTTATCGCTACACACATTCACGCAGTCGTTTCGCTCCTTTGATATGCCCAAATTAGTGTAAAGGCCTGATATACATTTAATGTGTTTGACAGGTCCCAAGATCTCAAGCCCTGACACGCTGTATATCCCTTGATACACGTGAAGTAAAATGTAAAGAAAATGTGACCTTGGGTGCTGTGTGAGATGGCTGCCTCTCCAGTAGCTCTGTAGTTTTTAGCTCTTTAAACCTCTTTTTTCCCCCCCATGTTTTTACTTTTCTGCTCTTCTTACAAAGACAGTGTGTTTTTCTTCATATCCCATGGATATTTTTAACTTTAACATGCAACCAGGAGCCAGTTTTCTCGCTAATTCGATAGAGGAGCTGCTGGCCCTGAAAACAATGGGACAAGCCGGGATACGACACCCCCTCCTGGCGGAGCTGAGGAGGAAACCCAGGGGCTGCAAAGCTGGGGCCAAGCTAAAGGCTAGGCTAGCGGACAACTGGTGGCGCTATAAACCATCCATTCCCTCCATCATCATGGGGAATGTGAACTCGCTGCCGAATAAGGTCAACAAGCTATCCGCACTGAACAACCAGCGGATTTACCGGGAGAACAGCTTATTTATTTTTACGGAGACGTGGCTAACACACCTTGTACTGGATGCTAACGTGGACCTGCAGGGATTCACTGCTGTGAGAGCCGACAGACATTAAAGCATGCGGGAAAGGCAAAGGTGGGGGACTCATCATTTACGTGAACAACCGCTGGTGTAACCCGGGACATTTCTCCGTAAAGACAGTCTTACGTTGCCCGGACTTGGAGCTGCTAGCATCACCATCTGTGTTTACATCCCTCCGACGGCAGACGCAGCATGTGAGGGGATTCACTCTGTCACAGCAAGGCTGCAGACACAGCACCCTCAGGCATTTATCATCATTTCTGGGGACTTTAACCATGCTACTTTGGACTCTACTTTGGCTGCTTTTTACCAGGCTGTGGACTGTATCTTTAATTTCCCCGAGGGAACCCTCACAAAAGGATCAATGAAGTTCTATCTAATCTAAGTAAGGGTATTATCGCCCAGCACTTCCGTGTGCATCAATAAATAACATTATCCGTGTACCACATAAACACAGGAACACCTAATTTAGAGTATAGTCTCTCTTATTTCTTACCCTGGCAACAGTCGACTTGTGAATTGCCGATTTTCTTGGTCTTTTTCTCAGCTCTGCTTTGGTCCTCGGCTTTTTCCGGGTGCCTCGCACGAAGCGCTCCCATTTCTCTCTCATTGTCTGGGCTTTTGGGAAACGATGAGTACTAATCCCATCAAGATTGGTGTTGCTACAGCCTCCTACGATACATCTGTTAACCATTTTAATAATTACGCAATAACATTGAAGAAATTTGCAGAAAACCACCAGGTCGTTTTCTCATAAACAAACCAGCGCTGACGTAGGATTCAGAGGGAGGCGTTCCGCACGCGACGTCACGAAAATCAATGTTTGCCGGGAAATCCAAATGCCAAGTTTTTTCAGAGGTGGACCAATTCGCCTCAAATGGCTTGATTTCAACTGAATTTTTCTGGTATTGTGCAAGGTAAAAAAAAAATTTGCACAAAATGCAAAATGTGACAGATATTTGACAAAAGATTAATATAAAATAGGAGAATTACATTGATCTTGCTCCTGGCCTTTAGCCCTGAGTTAAAGTAAGAGGTTTAATTGCTGCCAGAGCTAATTGTTAGACACAGTTCTCTCTCTCCAGGGATCAGAGGCTTCGAGCTCTGTAACACCATACGATTCTTCCAACAACAAAACCTCCCGGTTCGGGAAACCATGCCTAAAACAGTCCCCTATGATTTCATCCATTTTCATTTTCAGTGTGTAAAGCTTTCTGCTCAACACACTACAGAGGGGGTGATTCTGACTGATTAGCTTAACAATAATAATAATTTAAAAAATAAATAACTTCGAGGAAAAAAAAAGTCTGTGAGAAATCAAGTTGAAATTTTGAGAAATAAAAAGTCTGAATTGCGAGGAAGTCGCAATTTAGAGAAAGAGAAAAAAAAAACAACCCGTGATGGAAATGAACTTGAAGTGAAGCTTTAATACTTTCAATATACAACTAAACAGGTTAGCCAAACTACAACTCTCTCCTGAGTGGATAAATAGTGCACTATCTAGGGTGCACACAGCATTATTTCATACTGAATGGAGTTCCTAAAACAGTAAAGTGGAGATATATTTGGGATTCGACCACACACCTTCAGTTTAACTTACCTCAGGGTTTTAAATCCTCAGAGCCAGACACAATAACGTGTTTTTATTTTTATAACTCGAGGGACTAAAAGGTTTTAAATCCTCAGAGCCAGACACAATAACGTGTTTTTATTTTTATAACTCGAGGGGCGAAAGCGGCTCAGACGAGCAGCGGCTTTTTCTTCTCCAGTATTTCCTGGCGGTTGGAGAAGCAGCTACTGGACGCGTTACCGCCACCACCTGGACTGGAGGACGCTTATCCCAACCTGCTTCTTCCTCCTTTTTAATGGTGGTTGGCAAACAACTTTTGGAAGCATTACCGCCACCTACCGAAATGGAGTGCGAGTCTGGATATCTAAATAATACTTAAATAGCCTAGTGTGGTTCTCCAGCTCCACCTCAGAGGAGAGGAAAGATCTGCAGTGGATCATCAGGACTGCATCTAAAATCATTGGTACCCCTCTCCAATCCCTGGAACAGATCTACTCTACCAGGCTGAGAAAAAGAGCCACAAAGATTAGGACTGACTGCACTCACCCCGGACAATGTCTTTTTGACACCCTTCCCTATGGAAGGCTTAGGGTCATAAAGTCACAAACAGCAAGACACCAAAATAGCTTCTTCCCCAGGGCTGTAAAAGCTCTGCTGGAAGCTTGATCTGGACTTGGACTCACACTCTGCACCTTATTGTGTTTGGCCACATTAAATAATTACATACTACAATTTATACGACTGCTTATAGACCCCTTCGCATGTTTGTAAACAAACTGACCGTTGCCAGGATGCGCGCGCAGCCTGGACTCAGAAACAATGGCGCTGCCCATAGACCGGCATTATGAGCTGTCAGATTATGCAAAACAATTGTCGTTACAAGATCGAGAATGCTACATAAATAAGTTAACTCTAACAAGTGGACATCGCCTACTGGATCCGTATTTAATTAAAGAGTGGATGGACAATGTTAGTAAGTTCCCTGGTATACAATGGCCAGATATATACTCGTACCTTATTGACAAGACTTCAGTGTACACCCACGAAAAACTTCGTGCCTACAAGTCTTTAGACGCATATGATTATGTTATGTGCGGGCATGTACAACTTGATTAACAATGGGACATTCATATTCATTTTGTTTTAATCAAATTATGCCAGTGATGTGATGGCAATGTGGCTTTAGCTACAACAGCAAATACCAACACTAAACAGCAATTTGCAGGAGGTAATGGCATGAAAGGAATGATAGTGTAAAGAGTGCAGCTAAGAGAAATCAGAGCTGCATAAAAAGCGAGAGGCAGAGACCAGAAATGAAACTGAACGGGGCGGGAGCTAGGTTAGAGCAGTCAACATAAGTTGGCATTTAGAGTGAGGGCACACAATTTTACCTTTCCATCCTTGCTTTAAAATTGTGATTTTCGGCATACACAAATAATGATGGCACAAAATCTGGACTGCTTGAGTCAAGTGAGACCTCTCCTACAAACAAAATTGCATGCAAAGCTAAGTTAACATGCTAACAATATTCATTACATTGTGTAACTATGACCCAGCTAATCAGACAAACGTTACCAAAGTATTTTGCTACATCAATAAACGAAGATTAGAAAGAATAAAAAAGAAAGATTTAATAAATAGCCTGATCTTATCTGTGATGAAGTGGGCACTGCAAACCCACGCATTTTTGATAGTGCTTTCATCCCAGTCTACATGTTTGATGGCTTGTAGCCATAGACGTAGGCAATTTTTTTGGAATGGGTGAGATCCTGCTGGAATTCTGCACATCACTGCTATGATTCTGACACCTGACAACACAACAACTAGGCATCGCTGAGTCTTTTTTGAGTCCAGGCTGCGCGTGCAATTTCCTCTTACGTATGAATGACGTTTACTGCGAGGGGGTCTATATGCCATTATGCTGCTTTTAAGAGGGTGTGTGTATATATATATATATATATATATATATCATCTCATCTCATTATCTCTAGCCGCTTTATCCTTCTACAGGGTCGCAGGCAAGCTGGAGCCTATCCCAGCTGACTACGGGCGAAAGGCGGGGTACACCCTGGACAAGTCGCCAGGTCATCACAGGGCTGACACATAGACACAGACAAACATTCACACTCACATCTACAGTCAATTTAGAGTCACCAGTTAACCTAACCTGCATGTCTTTGGACTGTGGGGGAAACCGGAGCACCCGAAGGAAACCCACGCGGACACGGGGAGAACATGCAAGCTCCGCACAGAAGGGCCCTCGCCGGCCCCGGGGCTCGAGCCCAGGACCTTCTTGCTGTGAGGCAACAGCGCTAACCACTACACCACCGTGCCGCCCCATATATATATATATATATATATATATATATATATATATATATATAATTTATTGAGGGTGGCACGGTAGTGTAGTGGTTAGCACTGTCACCTCACAGCAAGAAGGTCCAGGTTCGAGCCCCGTGGCCAGCGAGGGCCTTTCTGTGCAGAGTTTGCATGTTCTCCCCGTGTCCGCGTGGGTTTCCTCCGGGTGCTCCGGTTTCCCCCACAGTCCAAAGACATGCAGGTTAGGTTAACTGGTGACTCTAAATTGACCATAGGTGTGAGTGTGAATGGTTGTCTGTGTCTATGTGTCAGCCCTGTGATGACCTGGCGACTTGTCCAGGGTGTGCCCCGCCTTTCGCCCGTAGTCAGCTGGGATAGGCTCCAGCTTGCCTGCGACCCTGTAGAAGGATAAAGCGGCTAGAGATAATGAGATGAGATAATTTATTGATATGCTGCTGTGATCTGAGCCCTCAAACAGTGTTTTGTTGTATAGTAATGTGCAATGATAATAAAGAATCAATCAATGTTGTACCCCATTTGTTATAGAAATTGCATCTTACAAATTTACTCAAAAATAACTTCATATTTTACAAAGAAACTACATACAATTCCTGATAAATCCCAAAGCCACCCCTTCTAGAACTGCCACCTTATTGTGGTGGAGGGGTTTGTGTGCTTGAATGATCCTAGGAGCTATGTTGTCAGGGGCATTATGCCCCTGTTAGGGTCTCCCAAGGCAGACAGGTCCTAGGTGACAGGCCAGACCAAGAGCAGTTCACCAAAACCCTTATGGAGAATAATCAATCAAGGACCGTGATGTCGCCCGGTATGGCGCAGCCGGGGCCCCACCCTGGAGTCAGGCCCGGGGTTGGGGCTCGTATGCGAGCGCTTGGTGGCCGGGCCTTTGCCCACGGGGCCCGGCCGGGCTCAGCCTGAAGCGGTGACGTGGGCCCTACCTCCTGTGGGTGGTAGCCGTAGGGGGCCGGTGTAGTGTGGATTGGGTGGCAGTCGAAGGCAGGGGCCTCGATGACCTGATCCCCAAACACAGCGGCTAGCTGTTGGGACATGGAATGTCACTTCGCTGGGGGGGAAAGAGCCTGAGCTTGTGCGGGAGGTTGAGAGGTACCAGCTAGAGATAGTCAGGCTCACCTCCATGCACAGCTTGGGCTCTGGAACCCAGCTCCTCGAGAGGGGCTGGACTCTCCACTTCTCTGGAGTTGCCCATGGTGAGCAGTGGCGGGCTGGTGTGGGCTTGCTTATAGCTCCCAGCTCAGCCACCATGTGTTGGAGTTTACCCCAGTGAATGAGAAGGTCATCTCTCTGCGCCTTCGGATTGGGGAGAGGGCTCTTGCTGTTGTTTGTGCCTACGGGCCGAATAGCAGTATAGAGTATCCAGCCTTCTTGGAGTCCCTGGGAGAGGTACTGAGAGGTGCTCAGACTGGGGACTCCATTGTTCTACTGGGGGACTTCAATGCTCACGTGGGCGATGACAGTGACACCTGGAGGGGCGTGGTTGGGAGGAACGGCCTCCCTGATCTGAACCTGAGCAGTGTTTTGTTATTGGACTTCTGTGCTAGTCACGGTTTGTCCATAACAAACACCATGTATAGGGGTGTCCATAAGTGCACGTGGCACCAGGACACCTTAGGTCGGAGGTCGATGATCGACTTTGTTGTCATTTCATCTGATCTCCGGCCCTATGTCTTGGACACTCAGGTGAAGAGAGGGGCTGAGCTGTCAATTGATCACCACCTGGTGGTGAGTTGGATCTGCTGGCAGAGGAGGAAGCTGGACAGACCTGGCAGGCCCAAATGTATGGTGAGGGTCTGCTGGGAACGTCTGGCCGACCAGTCTGTCAGGGAGGTCTTTAACTCCCACCTCCGGGAAAGCTTCTCCCAGCTTCCAAGGGAGGCGGGGGACATTGAGTCTGAGTGGACCATGTTCTCTACCTCCATTGTAGACACAGCTGTTCGGAGCTGTGGCCGCAAGGTCTCTGGTGCCTGTCGTGGCGGCAATCCCCGAACCCAGTGGCGGACACCGGAAGTAAGGGATGCCGTCAAGCTGAAGAAGGAGTCCTATCAGGCCATGTTGACCTCGGGGACTCCTGAGGCAGCTGACAGGTATCGGCAGGCCAGGCGTGCTGCAGCTCGGGCAGTTGCAGAGGCAAAAACTCAGAACTGGGAGGAGTTCAGGGAGGCCATGGAGAAGGACTATCAGTCGGCCTCAAAGAAATTCTGGCAAACCGTCCGGTGCCTCAGGAGGGGGAAGCAGTACTCTGCCAACACTGTTTACAGTGTGGGTGGGGAGCTGTTGACCTCAACTGGGGACATTGTCGGGCGGTGGAAGGAATACTTTGAGGATCTCCTCAATCCCACCATCATGTCTCCCATTGAGGAGGTAAAGGCTGAGGACTCAGAGGTGGACTCCTCCATTACCCAAGCCGAAGTCACTGAGGTGGTTTGCAAGCTCCTCGGTGGCAAGGCACCGGGGGTGGATGAGATCCGCCCTGAGTATCTCAAGTCTCTGGATGTGGTGGGGCTGTCTTGGCTGACACGCCTCTGCAACATCACATGGTGGTCGGGGACTGTGCCTCTCATGTGGCAGACTGGGGTGGTGGTCCCTCTTTTTAAGAAAGGGGACCGGAGAGTGTGCTCCAATTATAGGGGAATCACACTTCTCAGCCTCCCAGGGAAGGTTTACTCCAGGGTACTGGAGAGGAGAATTCGACGGATAGTCGAACCTCGGATCCAGGAGGAAGAATGCAGTTTTCGTCCTGGTCGCGGAACACTGGACCAGCTCTATACCCTTCATAGGGTGCTCGAGGGTTCATGGGAGTTTGCCCAACCAGTCCACATGTGCTTTGTGGATCTGGAGAAGGCATTCGACCGTGTCCCTCGTGGTATTCTGTGGGGGGTGCTTCGGGAGTATGGGGTTCGGGGCTCTTTGCTAAGGGCTGTCCGGTCCCTGTACGAACGGAGCAGGAGTCTGGTTCGCATTGCCGGCAGTAAGTCAGACATGTTCCCAGTGCATGTTGGACTCCGGCAGGGCTGCCCTTTGTCACCGGTTCTGTTCATAATTTTTATGGACAGAATTTCTAGGCACAGCCAGGGGCCAGAAGGAATCCTGCACCTCCAAGTCTGAGGCCATGGTTCTCGACCGGAAAAGGGTGGCTTGCCCTCTCCAGGTTGGTGGAGAAGTCCTGCCTCAAGTGGAGGAGTTTAAGTATCTCGGGATCTTGTTCACGAGTGAGGGAAGGATAGAGCGTGAGGTGGACAGGCGGATCGGTGCAGCCTCCGCACTGATGCAGTCGCTTTACCAGTCTGTTGTGGTGAAGGAGCTAAGCCAAAAGGCAAAGCTCTTGATTTACCAGTCGATCTACATTCCGACTCTCACCTATGGTCATGAGCTTTGGGTAATGACCGAAAGAACAAGATTGCGGATACAAGCGGACGAAATGAGTTTCCTTCGCAGGGTGGCTGGGCACTCCCTTAGAGATAGGGTGAGAAGCACAGTCACTCGGAAGGAGCTCGGAGTAGAGATGCTGCTCCTCCACATCGAGAGGAATCAGCTGAGGTGGCTTGGGCATCTCTTTCGGATGCCTCCTGGACGCCTCCCTGGGGAGGTATTCCAGGCATGTTCCCCTGGGAGGAGGCCCCGAGGAAGACCCAGGACACGCTGGAGGGGCTATGTCTCTCGGCTGGCCTGGGAGTGCCTCAGTGTTCTCCCCGAGGAGCTGGCCGAGGTGTCTGGGGAAAGGGAAGTTTGGGCTTCCATACTCAGACTGCTGCCTCCGCGACCCGGCCCCAGATAAGCAGATGAAGACGAGACGAGATCCCAAAGCCAGAGAAATACATTTTCAAACTCTAAATGGAGTGTACCATCCAGTGATCTGTTGCAACAGTGGTTAATTATTGAAACCAGGAATTGTGTGTTTTGTGAAAATAATGAAACGTCTGATCATTTATTTTTCCAGTGTATGTCTGCAGAAGCCTTGTGACTGGATGGACATGACTGGCTTGACCTGAAGGTTTTTCAGTTGGAAAACTTTACTCAAAAGGACATTGTTTATGGACAACAGGAAAAATGACTTTTTGGTGAATGTCATTATTATCCTTTGTAAATTCTATATCCACAGATGGAAGTACATGAAGGTGAAACCCAGGTGTTGTGGATTTCATAATGAGTTTCTTTCTTACACTAAAGCCATTCAGGTCACGAAAATGAAAGATGCAATTAAACTTTTAAACATAATTGAAGAGCATGATTTACAAGGAAAGCCTGAGCCTCATAAATGTGTTTTACTTTTGTTTGTTTGTTTGTTTTGTTGTAATTTATATGCACCTATTCCTTATGATCTGAAGGAAACATTAGTGCCAAGTAGTTTGTATATGGGTCTGTCTCAGAAACTGGTCTCTCATTTGGGACATTATGGTCAAAAAATACATTTTCTAATTTTACAATTTTTTTTGCATTTACTTAACACTCAATGTTTCTTTTGTCATGTTTAATAAGAATAAAGATAGCATCTTGCTTTATCTGGCCTCCACTGTGGAAAATTTTAACGATGTTCTGAAGTTCACTCGCATAACATGGAAACATGCATGCATTTAAAAACCCTCTTTTATAACCAAGGAATATCTTTTTCTGTGCATATATTTGTTTCTTTAAATGCAATTATTGGACAGAAAAACAAAAACATATTTGTTATCATTATTTTTAAATTTTACTCCTTAGTTTCGAATGTGGCGGCACGGTGGTGTAGTGGTTAACGCTGTCGCCTCACAGCAAGAAGGTCCTGGGTTCGAGCCCCGGGGCCGGCGAGGGCCTTTCTGTGTGGAGTTTGCATGTTCTCCCCGTGTCCGCGTGGGTTTCCTCCGGGTGCTCCGGTTTCCCCCACAGTCCAAAGACATGCAGGTTAGGTTAACTGGTGACTCTAAATTGACCGTAGGTGTGAGTGTGAATGGTTGTCTGTGTCTATGTGTCAGCCCTGTGATGACCTGGTGACTTGTCCAGGGTGTACCCTGCCTTTCGCCCGTAGTCAGCTGGGATAGGCTCCAGCTTGCCTGCGACCCTGTAGAAGGATAAAGCGGCTAGAGATAATGAGATGAGATGAGTTTCAAATGTTCATCAGTTATCATACATTTTATTAAACTTTACTTTGTTGTGCCTGCAGGATATCATGTAGATACACCCCTTATTTTGTACTAAATTATCAATTAGCATAATAGTAATACACAGACAAAAGTTTGAAACTGTCACACAATATCCCATTGATTTATTCAATTATTTGCTTTTTCATCACTCACGTAACATGGAAATACATGTTTTTTTCTTTACTAGTTTCTTTTTACAGTGACGATATCATTACTTATATCACATCTGAACAAGTTGCAGATTTACACTCTGCATTAAAATGCAATTATTCTCACAACTTAAAGTTAAATTATATTTTGATTACAACCAGGTCAGGGGGCGCTGGTGTTGTAGGAGCCGCGCTGTGTGCTGCTTCAGTGTCTGGTCTTGGCACTCTACACACTCCCTGTATGCACACTTCTTTTGCCATATTCCGTCATCCCGACCACAGGTCAGGAGATCGATGGCATGGTAGCCATGCCTGATGCGAGCAGCATTGTCTGTCCTTCCAGTGATGGCATTTAGGATATGAAGCTTCAGGTCAATGTTTGTGCAATACTCACACAGACACATTCTCAGCCACCAGTCTTGCCGTGGATAAATGTACCTGGGTTTGCACTTGGCAAAGTGAGAGAAGCTGACCCTCGTTGACCCTGCTGGTTGTGTGGCAACAAAGTCATCGTAGACTTCTCTCAAGGGCTTCGTCAACAGTGATGCAGCCTGGCCGGTTTTTGATGAGACAAGCTTTTTGTCAGGGATGGGGCAGGAAACACTTTTGTAATATTCCTCAATCTCTTTTTCATCTTCTCTCGTTTCATGTGCTTTGATGCAGCCAGTGACAAAATGCTCCCCTTGCTGACTGCTCGGATGTTGCTGGATCCTCGAAGATTCAGGTATTTTTGACAGGTATTGAGGAGAACATGGCGAGTGTGAAGCAGATCTTTATTTCGCCTTGTGTTGTTCTTTTTCAGCTCAAATATCACAGATTTCCCAATCCTGTGTTCTAATGACTCTGGCTGGAGCGTTTTGAATAGCTGCTTCTTACGAGGTGCAAGGGAATGTACAATATCATTCAGAGTCTCTACGAGTCTGGAAGGACTGTGTGGAAAAGTTGCATAGGCCCGAGCCTTTGCCTTTTTTCTGGCTCCTTGACTCCATGATGACAATGGGGTGCAAGTGGAAGCCTGTGGTATGCTGCTGGATGGCTGGGAAGCAGCAGCTGCAGATACTGAAACAGTAAAAATGATTAAATAAACTTGTAACAATTTTTGAAACACAAGTAACTTGTAAAAAATATATTTTCAATAATACTATTTAAATATAATGATCATCAATATATTTCTACTGTAATGTTTAATTTGCAGTGTACATGCAGAATTAAACAGCTATGATTAATTTCATAACCAGGATATAACACAAAGTGACAATTCTAAAACATCCATCAGTCTACAGTTTATAAAAAAAATTATGATAATCATTCACATCAACATCTTTAAAAATCTTTTTTTGATTGCATGCACTAGAACATTCAAAGAAAAATCATTCAATCAATATTTTAAATAGAAAAGTTTATGTTAATATTATTATCTTAATAATATTAAGATAATGAACTTCATTATGATATCTTCATTATGATAAACTTCATTATCATTATCATAATTTTTCACTACCGGTAAACACAAATAGATGGGAGATATTTCCAGAAAGCAACTGAACAATGTCATTAGTGGCCATGACATTCAGATTAAATGGCTTTTACAGCTTTATATTTTAAGTGTCACTTAAAATAGAGAGCTCTGAGAAATTACAACTTACACCAAACATTATAACTAAGTGGAATTTACTTCCCACTTTCCTAACTAGATTTAAGTTTATTATTACTACTAGACAATACATGGTACCTCTTTTGTTCGCTCGCTTTTCTCTTTCCGGCTGGGCTCTCTTCTCCCTCTGATGGTGTTGTTTCTGGGGGTGTAAGCTCACCCACCACTTTGCCTTCTCCTGCCTCCATTTCTCTCTCTGCTCCTCTTTAGCAGCTTGAGTCAATCTAGGTTGCTCTGGCTGCTCTGCTTTTTTTTGGGCTCTCATCGCCTGCATCCGAAGCCTGCTTTGTTCTCTCTGAATGGCCTGCACACACACACACACACACACACACACACACACACACACACACACACACAAAAGTTAGCTTTGTATTTGGCAACTTTTCAACACGTTATGATGAATAACCCTGTTACATAAAAATGAAACTTGCACGAATTGTAATATTCAGGTATCCTTCGCTTCATTCATTTATACTGCCATACACATATTCTTATTGACAAATATATCAACAATAGATGCATTTGCAAAATATATGTCTAATGCACACTTTGATTTAGGTTTTTGGAAAAATGTACCTTCTTTTGTTCAGAACAATTTTTTCTGTAGGCTTTTGTTGCCTCTCTGCCTCTTTGGATGTATTCAGCCCATCTCTCAGGTTCATTTTGTTGCAGTCGGTCTTTCCAATCGCGTGTTGCCTCAGCGGCAGTTTTCCTTTTTTTGTGCAGTGGGGATGGAGTAAGGCGGAGTGTGTGTCTCTAAAAGACGGATCCTTAGCCTTGAACTATGGCACGAAGCCATTGGCCTGATTAAAAGTAAAACAGCTTAATGATTTTTATTAGTAAATTTTGAATAAATTTAGAATCAATCCACAGGTATTGAAGGTTGTTTTAAAAAAAGTATCAAGATAGTTAATTAAAACAAGAAATGGTAGCAATGCGTATACCAAAGCTCATCTGAAAGATTTAGTACAGTCACAAAGCATTCTCAATCTTCACAGAAAAATACTAATTACAGCAAATTATTCCTGTAACATTCTTGTGCATGCTAAAATACAACCCCGATTCCAGTAAAGTTGGGACAAAGTACAAATTGTAAATAAAAACAGAATGCAATGATGTGGAAGTTTCAAAATTCCATATTTTATTCAGAATAGAACATAGATGACATATCAAATGTTTAAACTGAGAAAATGTATCATTTAAAGAGAAAAATTAGGTGATTTTAAATTCATGACAACAACACATCTCAAAAAAGTTGGGACAAGGCCATGTTTACCACTGTGAGACATCCCCTTTTCTCTTTACAACAGTCTGTAAACGTCTGGGGACTGAGGAGACAAGTTGCTCAAGTTTAGGGATAGGAATGTTAACCCATTCTTGTCTAATGTAGGATTCTAGTTGTTCAACTGTCTTAGGTCTTTTTTGTCGTATCTTCCGTTTTATGATGCGCCAAATGTTTTCTATGGGTGAAAGATCTGGACTGCAGGCTGGCCAGTTCAGTACCCGGACCCTTCTTCTACGCAGCCATGATGCTGTAATTGATGCAGTATGTGGTTTGGCATTGTCATGTTGTAAAATGCAAGGTCTTCCCTGAAAGAGACGTCGTCTGGATGGGAGCGTATGTTACTCTAGAACCTGGATATACCTTTCAGCATTGATGGTGTCTTTCCAGATGTGTAAGCTGCCCATGCCACACGCACTAATGCAACCCCATACCATCAGAGATGCAGGCATCTGAACTGAGCACTGATAACAACTTGGGTCGTCCTTCTCCTCTTTAGTCTGAATGACATGGCGTCCCTGATTTCCATAAAGAACTTCAAATTTTGATTCGTCTGACCACAGAACAGTTTTCCACTTTGCCACAGTCCATTTTAAATGAGCCTTGGCCCAGAGAAGACATCTGCGCTTTTGGATCATGTTTAGATATGGCTTCTTCTTTGAACTATAGAGTTTTAGCTGGCAACGGCGGATGGCACGGTGAATTGTGTTCACAGATAATGTTCTCTGGAAATATTCCTGAGCCCATTTTGTGATTTCCAATACAGAAGCATGCCTGTATGTGATGCAGTGCCATCTAAGGGCCCGAAGATCACGGGCACCCAGTATGGTTTTCCGGCCTTGACCCTTATGCACAGAGATTCTTCCAGATTCTCTGAATCTTTTGATGATATTATGCACTGTAGATGATGATATGTTCAAACTCTTTGCAATTTTAGACTGTCGAACTCCTTTCTGCTATTGCTCCACTATTTGTCAGCGCAGAATTAGGGGGATTGGTGATCCTCTTCCCATCTTTACTTCTGAGAGCTGCTGCCACTCCAAGATGCTCTTTTTATACCCAGTCATGTTAATGACCTACGGTAGCAGCCATTGAATTTTTCCCGTTCCAGCCGCACGCCATGCGACTGCCATGCGACTGCCGTGCAGTTCCCAGCTGAACGCCAGGGGGCTGCCATGCATGGCTCAGACCCCCTCCCTCTCCTATTTTAATTCTAAACATGCCCATTCATTCAATTCCATGGTGTCGCCATAAGATGGCGCTTCTCTCATAAAAAAAACATTACTTGAAATGTTGTGTGAAGCTGTTGTACTGCACTTCATTCTGTTTTTTTTATGATCTTATGGATTAAAAACATTGAGGTGATGAACCATCTGAAAGTCTTTTTTTGGGGGGTACATCTTAGCTTCTCCGAATAAGTAATGGTTACTAAGTGATATTAATTACCTTTGATTAGTAATTATCAGGTATTACCTACTAGCAAACAAGAGATAATTTTACCCAATTTCAGTGAGAAAATAGCTGTTGAATAGATACATAAATGTGAGGGAAATTTTACCCAATTTATTTAAGTATTTCATAGCTTTTTATTTCAGTTATTTTATACTCAATATATGGAATGAAATCTACCCCAAACAAGTCAATGCAAATTGTTACCTCAGATTTATTGGGTAAATTCTATACCGTAGGTTACTTTTTTCAGTGTGCACTGTAAGAAGTGATTTTGGAGAGTGGTAAATATAATCTAAGCAAACCAGATAAAATTTACTCGATTATTGCAGTCAGCCAAGGAATATTTAGGAATTATTACAGTCAGCCAGGGAACTCTCGGACTGCCATCTTCCTCTCTCTCCGGCTGTTACGGTAGTTTAGTGAGCTATGGTATACCGTAAAACAGGTTCATTACTTGAAATGTTGTGTGAAGCTGTTGTACTGCACTTTATTTTGTGTTTTTTGATCATTTGGTGCATCATTGCTGCATATAAACAAGGCGGTTCAGTTATTTGTTGTATAAATGCACCTGGACTGCAGATTTGGTCAGTCCAGAAACAACATTTGAAGGTGTTAGTTAGTGAGTTATAAAACAGATTCATTAATTGAAATGTTGTGTGAAGCTGTTGTACTGCACTTTATTCTGTGGTTTTTTTTGATGATTTTATGGATTAAAAACATTGAGATGATGAACCATCTGAAAGTCTTTTTTTTGGGGGGGGGGGGGGTACATCTTACCTTCTCCGAATAAGTAATGGTTACTACCGTAAGTGATATTAATTACCTTTGATTAGTAATTATCAGGTATTACCTACTAGCAAACAAGAAATAATTTTACCCAATTTCAATGAGAAAGTAGCTGTTGAATAGATACATAAATGTGAGGTAAATTTTACCCAATTTAAGTATTTCATAGCATTTTATTTCAGTTATTTTATACTCAATATATGGAATGAAATCTACCCCAAACAAGTCAATGCAAATTGTTACCTCAGATTTATTGGGTAAATTCTATATGGTAGGTTACTTTTTTCAGTGCAGGAGCAGGCAAAACTGCAGGTCTTGGTAGTCTGGTGGTTACTGCACATGTCTTGTACTGGTAACTCCTGAAACATGGTTTGATTCAATCAATCAATCTATCTTTTATTTCAATTATATATAAACATATTCAAACTCGCTGTATGAGCGCATTAAAATCTTATGGCTTTTTAACTCACGGTGAAACTAGTTAGTTTTTGTTTTTTTCTTTTTTATCAGACATCTAATTTTTGGGTTTGTTTACCTGACATGTTTCGACGTACAACTTCCGTCTTCCTCAGAGTGTCACCGGATGTTATTGGTGACGCATCTTTTATCAGCTGCTGTTTCTGAAGGCATGGCCTTCCTGTCTGGTTTGACAGGTCGGTCACGCCTTATACTGTCTGTTCGTCCCCTGCAAGATGTCACTCCAGGTATGGGAGAGCATGTATGCTCCCTCATCCCGGTTGATGGTCCTCGGGCTTCGCTTACGGATCTCCATGGCCTCCCTGATCCAGCGCTGATGTTTGTTATCTTCTGTGTGGATGACTCTGGCATTCCCCCAGTCCATAATGTGATTTTCCCTTTTTCAATGATCTGTTATAGCTGACTTATAATTTTCCTGTTGTGCCTTTTCTTTTATTGTTCGGGTTTGCCTTCAGAAACAGCAGCTGATAAAAGATGCGTCACCAATAACATCCGGTGACACTCTGAGGAAGACGGAAGTTGTACGTCGAAACATGTCAGGTAAACAAACCCAAAAATTAGATGTCTGATAAAAAAGAAAAAAACAAAAACTAACTATATTTAATATAAGACATAATGAACGTAATCGAAAGATCACGGTGAAACTCCTCCGGGTTGAATTAACTAACTGAAAACAGCTGTTCTCAGCGTTTGATAAACCTGCTTTGTGAAACGGACAATCACTGCTCCTCCCCGTGGAAAAATGAGGGATAGCAGCTGGTTTTCACACAAGCTGCTTAGGGGCGTCACCAGTCAGGACTGCATTGACTACGTCATTGTGGGGGATAAATTATCTGCACTGACCAATCGGCAGACAGTCACGAACCAGTCAGGGGATGGCCAAGGGCCTGCAGAGGGCCAGTCACAGAAATGTGGAACAAATTCAATGGCTGCAATGGTATTGCCAATTGACCTAATGAGTTGCACTTTGGTCCTCCAGCTGTTCCTTTTTTGTACCTTTAACTTTTCCAGCCTCTTATTGCTCCTGTCCCAACTTTTTTGAGATGTGTTGCTGTCATGAAATTTCAAATGAGCCAATATTTGGCATGAAATTTCAAAATGTCTCACTTTCGACATTTGATATGTTGTCTATGTTCTATTGATTCAGATTCAGATTCAGAAAACTTTATTTGTCCCATCAATGGGCAAGTTAGTTTGTCAGTCCTAGTCTCCATCAATCAACAAAACAATAAATAGCATAAATAAAAAGTAAAGAAATAAGAATACAATAAATAGGAAGAAAGTAAGACATACATCCAATACACACACATTCAGTCAAACATCACATCCTGTCCTGTCAGTACTAAACAACCCTTAGTAGAACCAGTCCTCACTGGTGTGCTCTCTGGTGTACTCTACACCTACCATCTTATTTAATAATCTAATGGTTGCAGGGGTAAAGGAGTTAGAGTACCTCTTTGTTTTTGTCATGACAGAATAATAGCACCTCCCTGAGGGCATTAAGGAAAAATCTCCACCTAAGACATGATCAGGCTGACTGATAATACTTCTGGCTTTATGGACCGCCTGTTTGTTAAACAGACCACTCAGACTGTTTAGTTGGATTCCAGTAATCTTTGAGCAAGTGTTAACTATGCTACTGAGACTGTTCTTGTCTTTGACTGATATACTGTTGAACCAACATAAAAAAGAAAAAGTTAAAAGACTTTCAATAAAAGACTGATAAAAGTTACGCAAAATAGTTTTAGAAACACTGAAAGAGTTTAGCATTCTCAGTAGATAAATTCTCTGTTGTCCCTTTTTAACGATTGTCTCTGTGTTTATGTGAAATTTCAGCTCACTGTCAAATATTGTACCTAGGTATTTGTATGTGGCGACGATTTCCACATCCTCCCCATGTATGACACTTGCCTTTGGCTCTGCCTTAGCCCTCCTAAAATCTATTATGAGTTATTTTGTTTTATCAACATTTAGATCTAAAAAGTTGTTGTCGCACCACTCCACAAATGATGTCAATGCTAGCCCATGACTGGAATGCGGACCTTGGAACAATGATAGCAGCGCAGTGTCATCTGAAAACTTAACCAAGTAGCTTCCTTGTTGGAAAGACCTGCAGCTGTCTGTCTCATCTCATCTCATTATCTGTAGCTGCTTTATCCTTCTACAGGGTCACAGGCAAGCTGGAGCCTATCCCAGCTGACTATGGGCGAAAGGCGGGGTACACCCTGGACAAGTCGCCAGGTCATCACAGGGCTGACACATAGACACAGACAACCATTCACACTCACATTCACACCTACGGTCAATTTAGAGTCACCAGTTAACCTAACCTGCATGTCTTTGGACTGTGGGGGAAACCGGAGCACCCGGAGGAAACCCACGCGGACACGGGGAGAACATGCAAACTCCGCACAGAAAGGCCCTCGCCGGCCACGGGGCTCGAACCCGGACCTTCTTGCTGTGAGGCAACAGCGCTAACCACTACACCACCGTGCCGCCCCGCGGCAAGCCAGTATTTGAAGTAATAGCTTGGGACAGGTGACCATTTACTAAGACTCTCTGTGTTCTATCTGTTAAAAAATTTAAAAGCAGCAACAATAGTTGATTTGGTAATTGAAAAACATGAGCTAGTCTTTCAATCAAGATATGTGGCTGCATTTTGTTAAAAGCAGAAGAAAAATCTGCAAATAACAGTCTAACATGGGAGCCAGGCTTCTCCAGGTGTTTATGTATTGTATCTAAAATAAAAAGTTTCGCATCATCTACACTTCTACCAGTTTGATAAGCAAACTGTAATGGATCCAGCTTACCAGTGACCAAAGACATAATTTCAGCCTTAAGGATTTTTTCAAAATTCTTCATCACTAGAGATGTAAGAGCTACCGGTCTAAAATCTTTTAGCTCCTTGGGTTTATTTAATTTAGCTAATGGTATTATAGTGGAGCTCTTCCATATTTGGGGAACCTGGCCTTGTTTTGCACACATATTAAAGAGGGAGGTGAATACTCCACTTAGCTGGTCTGCACAATAGCGTAGTGTGCGGCCACAAACAGCATCAGGGCCAGCGGCTTTCCTAATATTGACCTTCTTAAACAGAGATGTTACTTGCTCCTGAGATATCATTAGGTCATTATTAGGAACCAGAGTGTTTCTCCACATAGAAATATTGTCAAGAAAGTCAGAGGATTCAAAACGTGAATAAAATAAATTGAAAGCATTTGGAAGATCACATGACTCAACACCATTAACAGTAATAGGCATTCTACATTCAGTATGTTGATTTAAAAATGCCATTGACTTTATTCCTCGCCAGGCTGCTCTAAGATCCCCTCCACTGTATTGTTCTTCCACTTTCCTTCTATATTTCATTTTAGCCTTCCTAATCTCATTTTTTACTTCTTTGGACACAGCTTTAATCTCCCAAATGTCCCCAGTGTAAAAAGTCCTCTTTTTCTTGTTAATCACAGACTTAAGTTCCTTCATCACCCATGGCTTATTGTTCAGAAAAGTGACAATCTTCTTAGTTGGGATGACCATGTCCACACAGAATGTGATGTATGATGATACAGTGTCTGCTAGTTCATCAATGTTCTCAGACCCCTCCTGAAAGCACTCTCAGTCAGTACACTCGAAACATGCTTGCAGAGAAGAGATACTATCCTCTGACCACAGTTTCACAATTCTCTCCTCATGTTCTAAGCGTCTGAAAGAGGGTTTATACACTGGCATAAGGTAAACACTGTTATGGTAGGAAGCTCCCAAGGAAGGCATGGGTATGGATCTGTAAACTCCACCTACTGACCCATAGCAAAGATCAATAGAGGTCTTTTTCTGTGTTGTAGTACAAGTTACATATTGTTCATAAGTTCTCATAGTCCTCCTCACATCACAGTGATTAAAATCTCCCAAGATGAATTTAGGTGCATCGGGGCAAATTTCGTCCAGTTTGTGTGTAGTGTCTGCAATCAGCTGAGCAGCAGCTGCCGCATTTGCTCGTGGGTGAATATATACCAGTGTATAAAAAAATTGTTGGAACTCACGCGGAAGGTAGATGGGATGGAGTGAGATGGAAAGTAGTTCTATGTTGGCGGTACAGATTTTTTCTCTGACCGTTACGATGTTGCAATACCGCTCATTGATATAGAAACACACCCCTCCTCCTCTGTTCTTCCCCATCGTCTCCGGTGACCTGTCAAGCCGAATTGGGCTTCCGAACCCAGTTATTGACAAATCCTCGTCTCGATCTAGGTCGGTGAGCCATGATTCCGTGAAAGCAAGTAGACATGACTCCCTGATCTCCCTTCTGGTCTTAGTCCATAGTTCCAGTTCGTCAGTCTTATTACGGATGGATTGCACATTTGATAGCAGTATAGTGGGGAGCGGTGGTAACTTGCAGTGATTATCCAACCGAATGTTTTTAAGTCTCCGGCGTAGGCCACCTCTCCTTCCCCTTTTCTGAGGCTTCAAGGCCAGTTTGTACAGCGCCCTCGGGATGGTAGCAGGGATAACCCCGGCTATTGAAGTCCGTAGCGAGAGGAGAAACTCTCTGCTATATATAGCTCTCCCGGTGACTCCACGTCCACCTGCTTCCCAACAGGTAGGAGAGCCCAGTAACAACGTTACCAAGAGAAAGATCACTAGAAGTTCCAAGAGAGCTCCCATAATTTGCATGGCTAAAAATCACTGACAGTACACATTCACAAGCGAGGTAAGATTTAAAATAGTCCTTTTTAAAAGGTAGAAAGTTACAAAGATAGAGACACTAGGCTGCTGGGTCGCACGCTTTGGAGCGCCCCAGAAGTGCTCAGTCCTCAGTGCTCAGTGAATACAATATCAGTTTTTGAGATTTGTAAATTATTGCATTCCGTTTTTATTAGTGCTGTCAAAAATGTCGTGTTATTAACACGTTAACTTGACTAAATTTTAATGGCGATAATTTTTTTATCGTGAGATTAACGCTCTGTGACACGATGTAGGTTTTCATAAGCTTTTGAAACTGCCAGGAACTTGGAACAGAACAGAGACTTTGCTAGACTGTAATGTCACGCCCCGCACAGCCAGAGTCCTCTGCCCTCCCCCCAAAGAACCAGCGCGGGCAGCTCGCGCTGCCGCGCCTCAGGACGAAGAGCCATGGTGCTCGGCTTCAGTTTCGTTTTCCCATCGGTGGCTCCAGACCGACTTTGCAGTGGCTGTGACAAGACGTGTTATATGGAGCCGTAGTAACTCGTCCCCTTACTTTTAATTACCCGAGCGCACGCCTTAACGCAAAGCGTGCGCACGGGTTATAACTCGTGCGCGCGCATTAATATCTCGTGCACACGCCTTATAAGTCGTTCCCACGCTTTATTTTTTTATTCACCATGTCCCCTCTACGGCTCCGTAGTGTTATGCTCTGCAATAAAAAAAAAAAAACATTGGTACAAAGCAAGCCCATTCACTTTTTTTATGCTGATAAGAGAATTACAATGGTTTTTCATGTGACAAAAATGTGCGATTAAATTGCGATTAATCGCGAGTTAACTATGACAGTCGCGACATTAATCGCGATTAAATATTTTAATCGCTTGACAGCACTAGTTTTTATTCACAATTTCTATTTTGTCCTAACATTTTTGGAATTGGGGTTGTATATCGGCATTAAAAATTTGATGTGATTACAATAAGAATTGATATTAAACTGGACATGAACAAAAAACTTTAATTTTCCCTTTAGGGTGGGCATTACTTTCAAATGAGCAAAAAATTTCAGCAGCACTTCCCCTAGATTATTAATTTCATAAACCCCCTTTCCCCCTATCCTCAGTTTGCCAACTGGCAATACTGCCCCCACACTAAACTAATATTAAATAGTTTCCAAACTATTGCCTTTTTAATTTTATTAGGTTTGCAAGCCAAAGAAGAAGAAGCCTTTATTTGTCACATGTACACTCAAGCACAATGAAATTCCTCCTCTGCATTTAACCCATCTAAAGCAGTGAATACAGTGAATACAGTGTTACGTTCCGTTCCCCTCCTGGCTCGTTTACCCCCCAATATGTATGCGTGTTAGGGAAAGAAATGTAACGTGGTGTGTTTGTAGTGTATGGCTGTAAACAAATGCTACTGGCACTTGACTGAGGTCCCCCAAAGGAGGGTGAGCTTACCTCTGCCCGTGTCCGTCTGGGCTGCAGTATCACTGGGCGAGCCCGCGCAGTTCACTCGGTTGTCCTCTCGTCGAGGTAGTTCAAGGTTTGTTTTATATCGTTTTAAAACAGGATGTTTCCCAGGTACAGTTCTCACAGATGTTGGGGTGTTCGGCGTTGTCCCGGCGTGGATAACTCAAGCGACGTGCAAAACAAAACTAGGCTAGCCTACCCAAGCAAAAAATAAAAAGCAAAACCCGTCACAGCAAACAGAAACGTCCACCTCCAAATCCAGGAGAGGAAAAAGCCGTCTGAGGCCTCTGGCACTTCACCAGGCCTGGACACACGTTTCAACAACTTCCACTGCCGTCTTCAGAGCTTGACTCTGCTCACTCGCCGAACGCCATTCCCAACACCACACACCTTCTCCGCACAGGTGTCCTCATTAATACATTTGAGGGTGGAGCCCCACCCCCCCATAAGGGACCATCAGCTACACGCATTGCCTGTGCAGCAGTGCCAGAAAAGTAAACAAATAAACCAAACGGTGTCAGTGTATGTGTACCTGGGTGTATATTCATAACACCTCCCCCCCAAACAAAAAAATATTTATATATTTTTTTCCCTTTTATTAATCCTTTTTTCTATTTTTTTTCTACAAAAATATCAATTTACACTATTAACATAAGCTCACTATCAATTTACTCACTGTGTACTCATCACTCAGGACTCAGAATATCATCCTTCAAGCGCATTAATACTAAACATTGCCTCTTTCAGCCTGCCCCGACCCTGGAAAGAGCATCAGCAATTACGTTGTTCTTTCCAGCGACGTGCTCGATTGTGAGGTTGTAAGGTTGAAGAACTAGATCCCAACGGAATATTCTCTGATTCTTGGTTTTAAATTTCTCTAAGAAGGTAAGCGGGTTATGATCAGTATATACTTTCACTTCTTGCACACCATTCGACACATAGATCTCAAAATGTTGGATGGCGAGAACTAGAGCCAACACCTCCTTTTCGACAGTAGAATACATCCGCTGATGTCTATTTAGCTTTTTTGAAAAGTAGGCAACTGGTCTGTCCACTCCCGACTTATCCTTCTGTAAGAGAACAGCACCTACTCTGACATCGCACGTGTCAACAGCTAATTTGAAGGGCAACGAAAAATCGGGAGCAACCAAAACGGGTTCATTACTCAAGATGGCTTTGAGCTGCTCAAATGCAACTTGACATGAGCCTGACCACTCAAACTTTACAGATTTCCTCAAAAGATCTGTCAAAGGCCCTGTAACCACAGCAAAGTTAGGAACGAATTTACGATAAAACCCACACATTCCCAAAAGTCTCATGAGTCCCCTTTTATTACGAGGAACAGGCAGTTGAGATATGACCCCAGGCATAGCTCCAGCAGAGGTGCACCCCAAATTGGTGGGAGTTCCAAATTCTGTTTGGGCAAAGGGTAAACATGATGTGGGCCTAATAAAGAATGCTGAACCAGTGGTGATCACCCCCAAATCAGATTTCAGGCCTAGACAGACCCAGTACCCACTCAAACCAGAAGCAATCGCAGGTATAAAACTGGTATTTGATTCGTTGCTGAAGACAGGTGTAATTGTCCCTTGCCCAGACTCTCCAGTGCGCACTCCTATTTTTCCAGTTAAGAAGGCAAGAAAACCATCCCAGCCCAATGAATGGAGGTTTGTCCAAGATCTGCAAGCAGTCAATGCTGCGGTTGCTCCACGCGCACCTGACATCCCTTACCCATACACCATTTTGGGCCAGGTGCCCACTGACAGTAAGTGGTTTTCAGTGGTGGACCTAGCAAATGCATTCTTTTCTATTCCTATACATAAAGACAGCCAGTATTGGTTTGCCTTTATGTATGATGGTCGTCCATACACTTTCACTCATTTGTGCCAGGGTTACTGTGAGTCCCCAACCATATACAACCAGTGCCTCAGAGACAGCCTCGCTTCGTTAGCTTTGTCACCAAGATCAGCTTTGCTGCAGTATGTTGACAATTTAATGATTTGTGCCCCAACTAAAGCTCAATGTGAAGATGACACTGTAACGCTACTGCGACACCTCGCTAAGGAAGGTCATAAGGCTAGCCTCACAAAATTACAGTTTCCAAAACAGAAGGTGCATTTCTTGGGGCATGATATCACAGGGGAGGGGAAAATGCTGTCTGCGGACAGAGTCTCAGCTATTCAGAAAATTCCCAAGCTGATCACTGTGAAACAAGTTTTGTCATTTTTGGGTATGTGTGTCAAAGACCAGACAGGAGAGGAGATCAAATGCCCTCGAACCACAGTTTATTAATAACAGGGGAAAAGGGAGTTGGGAGAATATGTGTGTGTGTGAAGTTCAGTGGGCTCTCTTGCTCCTCCTACTCAAGCGAGTAGGACGCTTCTTTGCTTTGCTCCTGCTTTCTTAATCTTTATTTCTATACTTTACTTTCTCATTGAATTTCCACTTTTTTCTCTTTTCTTCATCTTTATAAGCTTTTAATTTAATTTTAATTTCCACTTTTTTTTTTAAATGCCAGGAAGCAAAAAATCCTGCAGAAAATGCATGGAATTAGAACAGAGGATTTCTATTCTGGAATCAAAGATTAATGCTCTGCCAAAGACGGACGAATTAAAAGCGATATCTCAGGAAAGGAGTACAGAAACAGTGGCTGAGAATGCAGAGATTGCGCTCCGACAGACTGAGGACATTGCAGACCAAGTGGAAGAATTCATAACTCAAGCTGTACAAAATATGAGTACTGAAAACTGGCAAATGATGGGTGCTAAGCCCAAAAACAAAAACAGAAGAGTAATTACTTCAACACCAGCTCGTTCTACAAATTACAATAGGATCTACAATCCTATGGAAAATCCACAGCCCATAAAGCTTCAGAACAAATTTGAATGCCTCAGGGATGTGGAAGAGGATTTGTCAAGTGGACAAACACATAGTAAAAAGAGATCGCACCAAGATCGAAGAGCTGTGAGAAGAGGCAAAAAGCAGCTCGTAACACCACCTGATCCCACAACCCTTGTTCTTGGTGATTCCACTGTAAGACAATTAAAAGGTTATGAGATGATTATTTGTTGTCTTCCAAATGCATCCATCTCTGACACCAAAGACAGCATTTTGAAACTCATGTCCGAGCATAAAACGATTAAGCATATTGTTGTACATGTGGGAGCAAACGATGTTTTCAGAGAACAGCTGTTTGTCCAAGATGATTTCAGAAAACTTTTTTCTGAGCTCTATAAGACTGGAATTCAATCTTTTATCAGTGGCCCACTCCCAGCGAGAGGAAGTTTTGCCTTTTCTCGACTCTTCAGTCTTAACACCTGGCTTGGAAAAACTTGTTCTTCATTTGGTATGAATTTCATAGACAATTTTAATCTTTTCTGGAATCGCAAAGAATTCTACAAGCCAAATAGCACTGAACTCAGCTGGATTGGAGCCAAAGTCTTAGCAGACCACTACAAACTTGCAATCTTTTCTCAGCCAGCACCGAGGAAAACAGTTGATAAGATGTCGCAGACTGACATAGTTACAAAGCCTAAACAATCATCTTTGCAAGTCGTCATCAAGGACACACAAACATCTGACTTGCAGGCCTCCCAACATTCAAGGACAGACGACTCCACTTCTCCTCGGATGGATTTCCCAAATAGCATGAAAAAATTGCTTCCTATGGCTACACTCTCTTTTTCCAGCCCAAATTTGTCACGACAAGCAGTGTACCCAGTTCATCAAAATTGTGTTCGTCCAGGACTTTCAGCTGGCTACAAATCTTTTTCACCATCCAAAAGATACATGTCATCTCCAGTCCTTTCACCCTCAAACCAAATGGAACATTTAGAAAGTCTTGTTTGATGTACTCTGGGTCCCTGCAAATGGATGTAGAAAAAAGCAGGGATCCGATGTTGACACTATTCCTGTGTTGATAAGAAACAGAAAACATAGAGCACATTTAACCCTGGGGGTGAACCAATCTAATCTCCTTCCTGTATTAAAACAGCATCAGAGTGCACAACCAAATATTACTGTAAAACTAGCCCTTCTGAACATTAGATCACTTTTAAACAAGTCATTTTTAATTAATGATCTTATTTGCAAACACAATCTTGATTTTTTGCTTCTAACTGAAACCTGGCTGGATCAAGCAAATAGTGCTACCACCCTTATCGAATCAGCTCCCCCAAATTTTAATTTTTTGAATGTTACCCGACAAGGGAAAGGTGGAGGGATCGCAAATATATTCAAAGTCTCTTTTCAATGTAAACAATCCTCACTTGGTGATTTTATGTCCTTTGAACACTTATCTGCACTTGTTACATGCTCTCCTAACATATTATTATTAACTATTTACAGGCCTCCGAGACATTCAGCCAAAGTCTTTCTTCAAGAGTTTGGTGAATTGTTATCAGTCATTTGCTTAGAGTTTGATTGTCTTATTATATCTGGGGATTTTAACTTGCATGTAGATAATACTGATAACATTTATGCCAAAGAACTATTTGCAATTATTGATAACTTTAACCTAGTACAACATGTACAGGGACTGACCCACTCTCGTGGTCATACTCTTGACCTCGTCATCACAAAGGGTCTTACTGTTTCTTATACTGTTGTTGACCTGGCCTTATCTGATCATTTCTGTGTTTTCTTTGAAGTTTCTATGTCTCCTCACATTCAGAATAGCTCAACGACTATAGGCAGGAGAGTCATAAACGACAACACGTGCTCTTTTTAAGCAAGCTCTCTCTCAGAACTCAACCAAAATGTCAGACTCTGTAGATGATTTACTGGAATTTTTTAATTTAAATATGACCCAAATTATGGATGATATTGCTCCATTCAAAATAAAAAGAGTCAATGATAAGCAGAAAGCACCATGGAAGCAGTACCCGGCTGTTAAACTGCTAAAGAGAGAATGTAGAAAGACTGAAAGAAAATGGCGCAAATCTAAACTTCACATCCATTATCAAATCCATAAAGAGATGCTTTGTAATTATAATTATGAAATTCGTAAAGCAAGACAGTCTTTCTTCTCCAATATCATCAGCAGGAATATGAACAATGCCCGTGTGCTATTTTCAACAGTAGAGAAGCTAACTAATCCCCCACCACAATTAGCACCTGAACTTCTCTCAGTTAATAAATGCAATGAGTTTGCATCCTTCTTCAAAGGTAAAATTGATAAAATACGGCAGAATATTTCTCATAATATATCTCAGTTGCAAAAAATTGAAAAACTGCAATCACCAATGACACAGAAAGATAACTTTAACACAATGTCAGAATTTTGTTTAATTGATTATGAGACTCTTGAAAAAACTGTACAAAATCTCAGTTCCTCAACATCTGAACTGGACATTTTGCCCACCAACTTTTTTAAGTCTGTTCTTCATCTTATAATTACAGATGTGCTTCAAATTATAAATACATCCTTGGAGACTGGTGTTGTTCCTGTGTCCCTAAAAAAAGCTGTTGTAAAGCCCCTTCTTTAAAAAAAATAATCTGGATCCTTCAGTGTTAAATAATTACAGGCCAATATCAAATCTACCATTCATCAGGAAAATCCTGGAAAAAATTGTCTTCAATCAATTAACTGCCTTCTTGATATCAAACAGCCGTTTTGATAAATTTCAGTCAGGATTTTGTGCCAATCATAGCACTGAAACAGCGCTGATTAAAGTTATAAATGACATACGTCTTAATACTGATGCAGGCAAAACATCGGTCCTGGTATTACTGGACCTCAGTGCAGCTTTTGATACTGTTGATCACAACATACTGCTATATCGACTTGAACACTGGGTTGGGTTGACTGGTAAAGTCATCAATTGGTTAAAATCATACTTAAAAGATAGAAGCTTCTTTGTTACCATGGGAAATTGTTCCTCAACGTCAATGTCCTTGACCTGTGGTGTCCCCCAGGGGTTGATTCTTGGACCATTACTTTTCAACCTTTATATGCTCCCACTTGGGCAAATTATCAATAAAAATTCAATTTTGTATCACTGCTATGCAGATGATACCCAAATTTATTTTGCTCTATCACCAAATGATTATGCCCCCCTTGAATGTCTCTACCAGTGTATCGATCAATACAATAGCTGGATGTCACAAAATTTTCTTCAGCTGAACACAGATAAAACAGAAGTAATTCTATTTGGGAAAAAAAGATGAAAGACTCAGGATTACCACTATTCTTGACACAAAAGGGATTAAAACTAAAGAAATGGTTAAAAATCTTGGTGTTTTCATTGACAGCGAGCTAAACTTTGACAGTCACATGAAAGCAATCACTAAAACGGCATTTTATCACCTAAAAAACATTTCCAAACTAAGAGGACTTATGTCAAAACATGATCTGGAAAAACTAATACATGCCTTCATCTCTAGTAGGGTTGATTACTGCAATGGCCTTTTCACAGGCCTGCCAAAAAAGACCATCAAACGACTTCAGCTGGTTCAAAATGCAGCAGCTAGGGTTCTCACACGAACAAAAAGAACAGAGCACATTACTCCAATTCTAAGGTCCCTTCACTGGCTTCCAGTAAGCTACAGAATTGACTTTAAAGCATTGCTGCTGGTGTACAAATCTCTAAATGGTACAGGGCCCAATTACTTCTCTGATATGTTGCAGCGGCCTAACCCAATCAGATCTACCAGATCGCAACAGAAAAATTTACTATTAAAACCAGTTGTTAAAACAAAGTGTGGTGAAGCAGCTTTTAGCTACTATGCAGTACAGCTATGGAACCAACTGCCAGAGGACATTAAAAATGCTCCTGCTGTTGGCAGCTTCAAATCTAGGTTAAAGACCAAGCTGTTTTCAGATGCTTTCTGTTAAATAATTAATATTTTTACATTTTTTATAATCTTTACTTTCTCTGCATGTTTTAGATTTACTTTAACTTTATTCTATTTTATTCTGCTAGTTTTTTTCCCCTTTCTCTTTCTTTTTCTCCTTTTTCTTTTTGGCATTTTAATATTTTATTTCTACTATTGTTTAATTCTTATTATTTTCTTTTAATTCTTTTAATTCTTTTAATTAATTATTTTAGAATAAAGATAAAATTATTTTATGTAATTTTATTTCTCTATTGTTTACTGTTTTTGTTTTTACTTCTGTAAAGCACATTGAACTGCCATTGTGTATGAAATGTGCTATATAAATAAACTTGCCTTGCCTTCAGTGGCAGGAGGACTGAGAGGCAGGGATGGCGTGGTGGTGACGTCTGAAGTCTCCCATCCAAGTATTGTCCAGGCCTGACCCTGCTTAGCTTCTGAAATCAGACAGGATCAGGCATAGTCAGAGAGGTGTGGCTGTAGGCTGACAGCTCTTGGGTTTCAGGTAGTCTCCCAGCAAGCAGTCCCTCAGCAGGCAGGAGATAGAGAGCAGGCTGGAACACAGAGTCACAAATCAGGTAGCGAGAAAGGGGACAGAAATGCAGGGTCAGGTTACCAAGGCAGAAGAGTAGGGCTCCAGGCAGGGCTGCTCACACCAGGCAGATGGAGAGGCAGGCGAGCAGCAGGGCTGGGTGAGCTGGAGATCAGGCGAAGGTACAGGAGAGGCAGGCAAGAGGCAGAGTCGACAGGACAGAAGGCAGATCAGGTTACCGGGGCTGGAGAGCAGACAGAGTCAGACGGAACAGAATATCTTCAGGAGTCAGAGTAGTAGGAACACAGAGCAGGTTATCACGCTGAGAGTTGCAGATGATCTGACAAAGAAGCTTGGGAGAACTGCAGTATAAATACACACAGGGGGAAAGCAGGTGATCGGCAACAGCCAATGACAGTCACTGAAAGTAAATAAGAGGAAGTGAGTGCGGGCATGGCCGGTAATGCTGAGTGGAGATGTTACCTGAAGAGAGAAGCCCACAGGTAGGACCATGACCGAACCCCCCCCAAGGGACGGCTCCCGAAGTCCCTAGCCACAGATCCACAAAGACGGGCAGGAGGAGGGGGAATACCGGTGGAGGGTCAGAACTCCTCTGACTGGTCAGTGTCCAAGGCCTCAGGATCTGGTTCGGAATTGGACTCGGGGACAGTAGCGGTTGGCGCATCATCATTCTGATAAGGACCCTTTGGTCGACCCCTCCGGTTGGCTGGCTGGTCCGGATGCAGGCAATGAAAGGTGCTGATGAGGGTACGATCTATGATTCTCCTAGCAGGGACCCACATCCTCTCCTCAGGACCATAGCCCTCCCAATCCACCAGGTATTGGAGGCCCCTGCCCCTGCGCCGTGACTTCAGCAGTCGCCGGACGGAGTAGACCGGGCCACCATCGATGAGATGAGGAGGAGGAGGAGAAGGTGCAGCTGGGACCAGCGGGCTTTCATGCACTGGCTTAATCTTAGAGACGTGGAAGGTGGGGTGCACTCTCATTGACTTGGGCAGTCGGAGCCGAACAGCAGACTGGCTGATTATCCTCTGGATCAGGAATGGTCCGACGAACCGAGGTGCCAGCTTACGAGACTCCACCTGGAGGGGCAGGTCCTTGGCTGATAACCACACCTTCTGGCCCACCCGGTAGGTGGGCGCAGGCATCCTCCACTGGTTGGCTCCAGTAGAGTAGCTGGTGACTGACTTGAGGAGTGCAGTGCTGGCTTGAGACCAGGTGCGGTGGCATCGGCGTGCATAGGTGAGGGCGTCAGGGCAGGTGACCTCTCCCTCCTGGCTGGGGAACAGGGGGGGTTGGTAGCCATACACGCAGTGGAATGGGGACAGCCCAGTGGCTGAGCTGGTGAGGGAGTTGTGAGAGTATTCCACCCACAGCAGGTGCTCGCATCAGGCCCTAGGGTTGCGTGACGCCATGCACCGAAGTGCCTTCTCCAACTCCTGGTTAGTCCGCTCTGACTGGCCATTGGACTGGGGTCAGAATCCAGAGGTGAGGCTGGCAGTGGCCCCGAGTAGGTGACAGAACTCCTTCCAGAAAGAGGAGGCGAATTGTGGCCCCCGGTCCGAAACAATGTCCTTGGGCAGCCCATGGATGCGGAAGACATGCTGCAGGACGATCTGGGCAGTCTCTTTGGCCGACGGTAGTTTTGGGAGGGGAACAAAGTGTGCCATCTTGCTAAAGCGGTCCACGATGGTGAGTATGACCATCATCCCGTTAGAAGGGGGCAGACCCATAACAAAATCCAGGGAAATGTGGGACCAGGGTCGCACTGGCACGGGCAGAGGCTGGAGCAAACCGGCAGGAGGCCGGCTGGAGGACTTATTACAGGTAGGGCAGGCTCGGACGAAGTCTCGCACATCCCTGCTCATAGTAGGCCACCAGAATCATTGGGCGAGCAGGTGGTAGGTGCGAGTGGAACCAGGGTGGCAGGCTAGATGGGAGTCGTGTCCCCATTGTATAACCTGGGATCGCAGGTCTTCAGGAACAAAGAGGTGACTAGTGGGGCATGCACTGGGGCTGGGTTGGTCACAGAGGGCTTCCCGCACTCGTTCTTTGATGTCCCAGGTCAGAGCAGCAACAATACAGGGGTCAGGTAGGATGGGAGACGGATCCTTGGAGGGGGCATCATCCTTCTGGAACTGGCGGGAGAGTGCGTCAGGCTTGGTGTTGCAAGATCCGGGCCGGTACGAAAGGGTGAAATTGAATCTGGTGAAAAAGAGAGCCCAACGGGCCTGTCTGGGGTTGAGTCGTTTGGCAGTGCAGATGTATTCCAGATTCTTATGGTCTGTCCAGACCAGGAATGGGACTACGCACCCCTCCAGCCAGTGACGCCATTCCTCCAGGGCAAGCTTGACCGCCAGCAGTTCCCGGTTGCCTATGTCGTAATTGTGGTCGGCCGGCGATAGCCAGTGGGAGAAGAACGCACAGGGGTGGAGTTTGTTGTCATCCGCTGACCTCTGTGAGAGCACTGCCCCAACTCCCACATCCGAGGCGTCCACCTCTACAATGAATTGCCGCTCCGCATCTGGCATCTGGAGGACGGGAGCAGTGGTGAACCGAGCCTTGAGGGTGGCAAAGGCTTCATTGGCAGCCGGAGTCCAGGCAAAGGGCTGTTTGGTGCTGGTCAAGGCGGTGAGGGGTGACGCAATGGTGCTGTAATTATGAATGAATTTCCTGTAGAAATTTGCGAAGCCCAGGAACTGCTGAAGCTTCTTCCTGCTCTCTGGTACTGGCCATGAAGTTACTGCTGAGACTTTGGCAGGGTCCATCTGGATGCTCCCCTCTGCCACGATGTATCCCAGGAACTCCACAGACTTGGCATGAAACACACACTTCTCCACCTTGACGAAGAGGGAGTTTTCAAGGAGATGACAGAGCACTTGCTGGACATGCTGGGTGTGTTCGGACAGGGTTTGGGAGAAGATCAGGATGTCGTCGAGGAAAATGAACACGAACTTGTTCAACATATCTCGCAGGACATCATTCACCAGAGCCTGGAACACCGCTGGCGTGTTGGTAAGGCCAAACAGCATCACCCGGTATTCATAATGACCCACCGGTATGTGTACGGGGTGTTGAACGCGGTCTTCCACTCGTCTCCCTCCCTTATCTGAACCAGGTGGTAGGCATTCCGGAGATCGAGTTTGGTAAAGACCGTGGCTCCCTGGAGCAGCTCGAAGGCAGAGGTGAGCAGTGGGAGAGGGTATCGGTTCTTGACGGTGATGTCGTTGAGACCCCTGTAATCGATGCAGGGGCGCAGGGATCCATCCTTCTTTCCCACGAAGAAGAACCCAGTGCCGGCGGGAGAGGAGGATGGACGGATGAGGCCGGCAGCCAGAGAGTCACTGATGTAGTCCTCCATCGCCTTCCTCTCTGGGGCGGACAGAGAGTAGAGACTGCCCTTGGGTGGTGCAGTGCCTGGGAGGAGATCAATGGCGCAGTCGTAGGGCCGGTGAGGAGGCAAGGAAGTGGCCTCCCGAAGGCTGTGATAACACACTGGGACATTAGTGAGGTCAGCGGCTGAGCTGGCAGGTGGAGTATGGGGGTGTAGAGTGGCGGCTCGTAAGCAGGTCCAGTGGCAGTCCTTGCCCCATTCTCTTATCGCTCCAGTGGCCCAGTCGATGTGAGGACTGTGCTGGCGGAGCCATGGATAGCCCAGGATGAGAGGTTGGCCGTGGGAACGGAGCAGGTGAAACTGGATGGTTTCATGGTGGTTGCCTGACAGAGTCATCGGAACAGGGGCAGTGAGGTGGGTGACGGTGCCAAGGAGATGGCCATCCAGTGCCCTGGCTGGAATGGGAGAGGATAAGTGATGGCTTTGCAGACCCAACTGGTACGCAAGCTCGGTGTCCATGATGTTAGCCTCGGTGCCAGAGTCAACCAGGGCGGCCAGGGTGTGGGTGGAATCCGACAGACGAAGACAAACTTGGAGCATAGGTTTCTGGCTGGTGGAGGAATGGATGGTCATTGAGCTCAGCCGGGCCCCTCCTATGTCCGGTGAGCTTGGGCTTTTACTGGGCAAGAGGCAGCACAGTGACCGTCACCCCCACAGTACAGGCACAGATTGGAGGTGATCCGACGCTGGCGCTCTGCCGGGCTGAGGGAAGCACGGCCAATCCCTATGAGCTCTGACTGGTCCAGAAGGCTTGGCGGAGAACCAGCAGGAGACGTAGAAGGGGCTGGGTTACTCCGTGTGCTGGTGACTGGCTGAGTCTGGCGGGCCCTCTCTCGTCGATGGGTCTGGACCCGGCGGTCAATGCAGACGGCCAGGGCAATGGCCTCATCGAGTGTCGATGGTTGTTTGTGCGAGACCAATTCATCCTTCATGTAGTCGGCCAGGCTGCGCAGAAAGGCGTCCACCAGCGCCTGCATGTTCCACTTGCTGCGCCGGGCCAAGGTCCGGAAATCGATCGAGTAGTCAGCCACTGTTTGTCTGCCTTGGCGAATACTCATCAGTCCTCCGGATGCCTCTACTGACGACGAGCCCAAGTCGAAGACCTTAGTCATCTCCGCTGCAAACAGGGAGAAGGAGGCACACACCGGTGTCCGGCATTCATACTCAGCAGTCCCCCACAGGCGGGCGCGGCCAGTCAGACAAGTGATGACGAAGGCCACCTTCACCGCCTCCGACGCGAAGGTTCTGGGCTGCAGGTCGAACAGCAACTGGCAGCTGGTCAGGAAAGCACGTACTTGGGAGGGGTCACCATCAAAACGCTCCGGACTGCCGACCTTGGGTTCCAGGGCATCGAGTGCAGCAGGAGCACCTCCCGGAGCTGGCACGTCAGCGGTGGATATGACAGGGGCTGATGCAATGAGGGGCGGCGGTGGTTGACTCAGAGGAGCTGGGGGTACTAGGGCGGTGAGCAGCTGGAGTGCTTGGTCCAGTCGTTGTTGCTGCTGATGACCAAGCTGAATCAGGGCTGCAATATTGGCAGACATCTCCTTCCGTGCACTGCAGCCGGTCTAGAGCAGAGGGTTCAGGCACTGGCTCCATGTTGGTCAGATCATTCTGTCAAAGAACGGACAGGAGATGAGATCAAATGCACTCGAACCACAGTTTATTAATAACAGGGGAAAAGGGAGTTGGGAGAATGTGTGTGTGAAGTTCAGTGGCAGGAGGACTGAGAGGCAAGGATGGCTGGTGGGAGTGTGGTGGTGACGTCTGAAGTCTCCCATCCAAGTACTGACCAGGCCCAACCCTGCTTAGCTTCTGAGATCAGACAGGATCAGGCGTAGTCAGAGAGGTGTGGCTGTAGGCTGACAGCTCTTGGGTTTCAGGCAGTCTCCCAGCAAGCAGTCCCTCAGCAGGCAGGAGATAGAGAGCAGGCTGGAACACAGAGTCACAAATCAGGTAGCGAGAAAGGGGACAGAGATGCAGGGTCAGGTTACCAGGGCAGAAGAGTAGGGCTCCAGGCAGGGCTGCTCACACCAGGCAGATGGAGAGGCAGCAGGGCTGGGCGAGCTGGAGATCAGGCGAAGGTACAGGAGAGGCAGGCAAGAGGCAGAGTCGACAGGACAGAAGGCAGATCAGGTTACCGGGGCTGGAGAGCAGACAGAGTCAGACGGAACAGAATATCTTCAGGAGTCATTTACTGGGTTTACTGGGTTTTATGACCTCTGTTCTTTTGCAGAAACATGGGGATAGATTGAGACCTGTAGCCTACTTCTCCAGCAGGCTGGATCCAGTGGCAGCTGGACTTCCTGTTTGCCTGCATGCAGTTGCTGCAGCTGAAAAGGCGGTAACTGCCTCCAGAAATATTGTGGGGTATTCTAACCTCATCCTTTTGGTCCCACATGCTGTCTCCCTGCTTCTGTTGGAGAAAAAGACATCACATTTGTCAGCACAGAGATGGTTGAAGTATAACACGGTCATACTTGATATGCCTAACATCATTGTGAAACGTTGTACTGTTCTGAATCCTGCCTCTCTTCTCCCTACAGAGGATGATGGAGAGCCACATGACTGTGTTGCTCTCACTAACGATTTTTGTTCCCCCATGGCAGACTTAAAGAGCGACCCTTTGGAAAATCCAGACATGATCCTCTATGTGGATGGTTCAGCCTCCAGAGACCCAGAGATAGGAAAGAACAAAGTAGGTTTTGCCATAGTCTCAGATCACGAGGTCCTCAAGGCATCATGTCTGCCCTCGAACCTGTCAGTGCAGGCCGCAGAGCTCTGTGCCCTCATTGAGGCATGCAAATTGGTGGCAGGGCAATCTGTCAATATTTTTACGGACAGTAGGTATGCATTTGGCGTTGTGCACGATTTTGGCACCATTTGGAAACACAAATTTTCTCACTAGCACAGGATCGCCCATTGCACATCATAAACTGGTCTCTGAGTTGTTGGATGCTATTCTACTCCCTAGAGCCATTGCTGTGTGTAAGTGTGCTGCCCATGCTAACAATACTGATCTTGTGTCTCAAGGGAATGCCAGGGTGGACGTGGCAGCTAAGTGTGCAGCCTTGGCTTCCAGTTCACCCTCTAACCTTGCTTTTCCTCAGGTTTCTACCCCTTGTTTACAGCTAGCAGACCTTCAGAGCACTGCCACTCAGGATGAGAGACGAGTCTGGAAACAGGCAGGCTGTATCTTTGCAAACTTGGTCTGGGTTTGTCCCTCGGGCTGTCCCTGTCTACAACCCCAATTCCAAAAAAGTTGGGGCAAAGTACAAATTGTAAATAAAAACAGAATGCAATGATGTGGAAGTTTCAAAATTCCATATTTTATTCAGAATAGACCATAGATGACATATCAAATGTTTAAACTGAGAAAATGTCTCATTTAAAGAGAAAAATTAGGTGATTTTAAATTTCATGACAACAACACATCTCAAAAAAGTTGGGACAAGGCCATGTTTACCACTGTGAGACATCCCCTTTTCTCTTTACAACAGTCTGTAAACGTCTGGGGACTGAGGAGACAAGTTGCTCAAGTTTAGGGATAGGAATGTGTTGGTAACTCGCCAGCGCCCCCTATAACGATCCCACAATTTCCTTGCGCGCTCCACCCGGATGTGACGTGGCGTGGAACTGCTTTAACTGTATTGAGAGCGCCTCGATTCGCTCTCTCATGTTCTGACTACTGGAGTGGTTGGACGGACTGTAGGCACGCTCGCCTACAGTGTTGAGACTAACCGCTATTGTCTGAGAACAGCCTGTTCAAATTAGTTTCGGCCGAACTTTTGAACGACCCGCTAAGTTTCAGCGATATAGTGGTTTTGATTCTAAACCTTTGCAAAGTTTAACTACAGTTAAGTAGTTTTCCACGCTAAGAGGCATTCGCGGACAGCTTCGCTCCTCTCAGCCTTTTCCTCGTCGACGCATCACCGGAGGTTTCTCCTGAAGCACCGTGGGCCAGCTAGGCCTTCATCTCCCTGCTTCGTTAGCCGCGGTTGGACGCAACGCGCCGCTAACCTCCTCTCCTCGGACTGCGACCCTCAGCGCGGACATCGGAGAAAGAACTTCCATCGCATTGAGTAGGCACTTGGGCAAATTTTTAATTTGTAGCTTATTCAGATGGTTGTTAGGGTCATGTTTAAGCTTTGAGCTATTTAGCATACCCGCTCAGACACGGAAGGTGTTTGTTTGTTTTTATTGTTTGTTTTGGTTCTGTTTTTTTTTTTTTCTTTGAACTTGTTAGACAGGGTATCTTGCATGAGATCTTTCCTTAACTCCATTGCTAGCTTCCCTATCTGATTAGCAGCGCAGCGACAAGTTTGTTATTTTAAGCTCCGAGGCTAGACCGCTACAAGGCCTAGCTCTCTCCATCCAACACATATACACACTCTCTCTCTCTCTCTCTCTCTCTCACACTCTCTCTCTCGCGTTGAGTTCTTTGCCTAGACAGTCTGTTGGAAATTGTTAAGTGCAGTGTTTGGATCCAGCTGTAGCGTGGTCAGATTCTCCTTAGCAACTTATTGCTAGCTACCTCAGGGTGATACGCTAGCTCGTAGGCTTGTGTTCTTGACTAGGCCTGCAGGCGCCATTTTTCCGACGCCATTTTGATACCTTCCTCATTGAGTTACCTGTGATACGACACCTAGGCACTGACCGCCATTTTGTTTAAGCATTGCCAGAGTGGCTAGTCATTAGCATCTGCCCACAGATACCTACACAAAGCACACATTAGCCACAGAGCTAATCCTTTGTTCTATTTAGCTAACATTCCTTTGTTTTAGCTAACATTCCTTTGTTTTAGCTAACGACAAGCTAGGTCACACACACACACACACACACACACGCATCGGCTTGCCCTAGCCTCACACACACGCACACACAAGGGATTTTTTTTCTTTTTCCTTCTATCTCTTTCTCTCTCTTTCCCTCAAATTTATAGTCCAGGTGTAATTGTTCCATTGTTTGTCTTGTTATTACCTTTGCCGACATTGAATGTATTTTGAGATTATTATTATTAGTGAGTAGTAGACAAATAAAAGCTAATAAAATTGAATTGCATTTTACTTGTTCCTGTTGTTTATTCACAAGGTCAACTATTTAGAACTCCTTTTTCCTTCAGAATTTAGCTTTTGTATACAACTGGGTTTCCCATCTAATACAGAGCTACCATTAATCTTGAATGTAACCATTCACGGTGAGTGTTAAGATTAATAATTTAAGATTTTATGAGACTGATCTTTATTTATAAATTGATTAATTTAATTATCAATTATTACATAATTTATAATTTAATTAATCCCAATTCAACCTACAAATGTTAACCCATTCTTGTCTAATGTAGGATTCTAGTTGCTCAACTGTCTTAGGTCTTTTTTGTCGTATCTTCCATTTTATGATGCGCCAAATGTTTTCTATGGGTGAAAGATCTGGACTGCAGGCTGGCCAGTTCAGTACCCGGACCCTTCTTCTATGCAGCCATGATGCTGTAATTGATGCAGTATGTGGTTTGGCATTGTCATGTTGGAAAATGCAAGGTCTTCCCTGAAAGAGACGTCGTCTGGATGGGAGCATATGTTGCTCTAGAACCTGGATATACCTTTCAGCATTGATGGTGTCTTTCCAGATGTGTAAGCTGCCCATGCCACACGCACTAATGCAACCCCATACCATCAGAGATGCAGGCTTCTGAACTGAGCGCTGATAACAACTCGGGTCATCCTTCTCCTCTTTAGTCCAAATGGCACGGCGGCCCTGATTTCCATAAAGGACTTCAAATTTTGATTCATCTGACCACAGAACAGTTTTCCACTTTGTCACAGTCCATTTTAATTGAGCCTTGGCCCAGAGAAGACGTCTGCGCTTCTGGATCATGTTTAGATACGGCTTCTTCTTTGAACTATAGAGTTTTAGCTGGCAACGGCGGATGGCACGGTGAATTGTGTTCACAGATAATGTTCTCTGGAAATATTCCTGAACCCATTTTGTGATTTCCAATACAGAAGCATGCCTGTATGTGATGCAGTGCCGTCTAAGGGCCCAAAGATCACGGGCACCCGGTATGGTTTTCCGGCCTTGACCCTTACGCACAGAGATTCTTCCAGATTCTCTGAATCTTTTGATGATATTATGCACTGTAGATGATGATATGTTCAAACTCTTTGCAATTTTACACTGTTGAACTCCTTTCTGATATTGCTCCACTATTTGTCGGCGCAGAATTAGGGGGATTGGTGATCCTCTTCCCATCTTTACTTCTGAGAGCCGCTGCCACTCCAAGATGCTCTTTTTATACCCAGTCATGTTAATGACCTATTGCCAATTGACCTAATGAGTTGCAATTTGGTCCTCCAGCTGTTCCTTTTTTTGTACCTTTAACTTTTCCAGCCTCTTATTGCCCCTGTCCCAACTTTTCTGAGATGTGTTGCTGTCATAAAATTTCAAATGAGCCAATATTTGGCATGAAATTTCAAAATGTCTCACTTTCGACATTTGATATGTTGTCTATGTTCTATTGTGAATACAATATCAGTTTTTGAGATTTGTAAATTATTGCATTCCGTTTTTATTTACAATTTGTACTTTGTCCCAACTTTTTTGGAATCGGGGTTGTACCAAAATACATGTTCCCTTTCTATGCAAAATTGGCACATGGACTCACCCATGTGTCAAAAGGGGGGATGGTAGCAGAAGTAACAAAGAGATGGTTCACAAAGGGGTTTTCAAATTATGCTGCAAAATTTTGCAAGCAATGCTTGATATGTGCACAGCATAATGCAGGTCAAGGAATCAGACTAACTCAAGCAGCACACCCAATACCAGACAAACCATTTGATCACCTCCAAATGGACTTTATTGAACTGACACCTAGTGAAGGGAAAAGTTATTGCCTGGTAATAGTTGATGTAACCCTGTTCTTCTGTCACTCCGCACTTGCCTGCCGGCTCTCTGGCACCTCCACACGCCGTTGGCTCTGCATTGTGTTACTGTGTAGTGGGCGGCTGATGTTGGCACAGCCGGTTAGAAGAACTCAGATGCACACGGAGGGGTTCGGGATCGATGGGGTTGATTTATTGTTGCTTTTCTGGAGTACACATCTATAGGGTTGATTGTCAATACTGGAATAAGTTTTCAAACAGTAAAAAAAAAAGACGTTGCTATAAAAGGCTAATACAGCTCCATACAAATTCCCATTGATGTTAGCATTCATTTTCAGTCCTAGTGTAAACCGTTTATAATACAAAAAATACAAGTGTTTGATTCACAAATCACTCAGCTCCTAAGAGCTTAATATGTCAACATACAAAATAACTCAACAAAACGAACTTTCATGGGGTCATATTTCAAATATTTTATAGTTTAAATCTGAGGGAAAAGTACGTGGCTTACCTATAGGGTTGATTGTCGATACTAAAGAAAATGGTGAACGAACTACAATCATGTATCAACCCTACGGGGTAACAGAGGGACCAAAAAGCAATTCCAAAATACCTAACTCCTATCAAAACGTAGTCCAACAGTGACACCTAGTGGCGCCAGCAATACACTTACATACACTTAATACCTTACATCCACCCCTTCTTTAAGAGATGGCGTCCTCGCCATTAGACTCACCCAAACATATATATACCATACTCTCAGAGATTTAAACAAAAGAGAAAAAAAGAAAAGTGTGTGGTGTGTGATATGTGTGTAGTATTAAGTGCATACATGGGACTAGCAGTCATCTAGGTGTGTGCACTAGTGGTCCTAGTTTATCCAGCCGCTCTTCTCGCTTTGGCTCTTTGCCACAATTTCCTTCCTCTCTCTATCTTCTCTTGGTCAGTCTCAGTTTTCACGATATGACACTTATATGACAGTTTCAGGGGGGGATGTCGATTCCTTCTCAGGTACCTCCTTGGGATGTTACTCGTTTCAGGGGAAGCGGCTCCATCACTGGTCACTGGGGTATCTGCCTGTGCCTCCACATTGGCCTGCTCCATACTGCACTGTTCCTCCTCATCTGTCTCAGTTGCCACTCCATCTCTCACTGCTTCTATACTGCCACTCTCCATTTCCTCTTCTCCATCGGTCTCACATGGCTCACTATCTGACCGGCCCTCCTCCAAGACCACTCTGCTGCTTCGCTCCACCGGGAGGAACATGCACTGGGTAAGGAGGTTTCAGTGAACAACTCTCTCAGGACCTCCACTCTCAGGGCGCACCACGTAAACAGGTAAGTTGGGCTGCTTCTTCACAACGACGTATGGGCATGACTCCCACCGGTCTCCCAACTTCTGCCTCCCCTCCACATGACAAACCTTGACTAAGACTCTGTCCCCTGTGTCGAAGTCTTCACTCCTGGCCTTCCGGTCATAGTACATTTTCTGATGTTCCTTGGCATGCTGAGATGTCTGGCTAGCCAGGGCATAGGCCTGCGTCAGAGAATCATGCAGCGTTTGGACGTAGTCACTGTACTCACAGGGCTTATTAACAGTGGAGGACTGGAAGATCAGGTCAACTGGGAGTCTTGGATGTCTACCGAACATCAGGTAGTATGGGCTATACCCCGTGGAGTCGTGTTGTGAGCAATTGTAGGCATGGGTCATGGCATCCCCATGTTCATGCCAGCGGGGCTTCAAGTGAGGTTCTAGTGTTCCAAGCATGTTCATCAGGGTGCGGTTGAACCTTTCGGTTGTCCCATTGCCCTGGGGGTGGTAGGGTGTTGTGTGTGTTTTAGTGATGCCGGTACACTTGCATAGCTCCCTCACAATGGCACTTTCGAAGTTGCGCCCCTGATCTGCAAGGCAAGGCAAGGCAAGGCAAGGCAAGTTTATTTATATAGCACATTTCATACACAGTGGCAGTTCAATGTGCTTTACAGAAGTAAAAGCAAAACAGTAAACAATAGAGAATAAAATTACATAAAATAAATGGGAAGAAATATAATAAGAATTAAACAATAGTAGAAATAAAATAATAAAATGAAGTAGAAGTTCAAATAGGGGAAAAAACCCAGCAGAATAAAATAGAATAAAAGTTAAGTAAAATTTGAAACATGCAGAGACTGTAAAAGTAAAGATTATAAAACATGTAAAGAAGACAATATTAATTATTTAACAGAAAGCATCTGAAAACAGCTTGGTCTTTAACCTAGATTTGAAGCTGCCAACAGCAGGAGCATTTTTAATGTCCTCTGGCAGTTGGTTCCATAGCTGCACTGCATAGTAGCTAAAAGCTGCTTCACCATACTTTGTTTTAACAACAGGTTTTAATAGTAAATTTTTCTGTTGCGATCTGGTAGATCTGATTGGGTTAAACCGCTGCAACATATCAGAGAGGTAATTGGGCCCTGTACCATTTAGAGATTTGTACACCAGCAGCAATGCTTTAAAGTCAATTCTGTAGCTTACTGGAAGCCAGTGAAGGGACCTTAGAATTGGAGTAATGTGCTCTGTTCTTTTTGTTCGTGTGAGAACCCTAGCCGCTGCATTTTGAACCAGCTGAAGTCGTTTGATGGTCTTTTTTGGCAGGCCTGTGAAAAGGCCATTGCAGTAATCAACCCTACTAGAGATGAAGGCATGTATCAGTTTTTCCAGATCATTTTTTGACATAAGTCCTCTTAGTTTGGAAATGTTTTTAGGTGATAAAATGCCGTTTTAGTGATTGCTTTTATGTGACTGTCAAAGTTTAGCTCGCTGTCAATGAAAACACCAAGATTTTTAACCATTTCTTTAGTTTTAATCCCTTTTGTGTCAAGAATAGTGGTAATCCTGAGTTTTTCATCTTTTTTTCCAAATAGAATTACTTCTGTTTTATCTGTGTTCAGCTGAAGAAAATTTTGTGACATCCAGTTGTTGATTTGATCGATACACTGGTGGAGACATTCAAGGGGGGCATAATCATTAGGTGATAAAGCAAAATAAATTTGGGTGTCATCTGCATAGCAGTGATACAAAATTGAATTGTTATTGATAATTTGCCCAAGTGGGAGCATATAAAGGTTGAATAGTAATGGTCCAAGAATCGACCCCTGGGGGACACCACAGGTCAAGGACATTGACGTTGAGGAACAATTTCCCATGGTAACAAAGAAGCTTCTATCTTCTAAGTATGATTTTAACCAATTGATGACTTTACCAGTCAACCCAACCCAGTGTTCAAGTCAATATAGCAGTATGTTGTGATCAACAGGATCAAAAGCTGCACTGAGGTCCAGTAACACCAGGACCGATGTTTTGCCTGCATCAGTATTAAGATGTATGTCATTTATAACTTTAATCAGCGCTGTTTCAGTGCTATGATTGGCATGAAATCCTGACTGAAAATTATCAAAACGGCTGTTTGATATCAAGAAGGCAGTTAACTGATTGAAGACAATTTTTTCAAGGATTTTCCCGATGAATGGTAAATTTGATATTGGCCTGTAGTTATTTAATACTGAAGGATCCAGATAAATTTTTTTAAGTAGGGGCTTTACAACGGCTTTTTTCAGGGACACAGGAACAACACCAGTCTCTAGGGATGTATTTATAATTTGAAGCACATCTGTAATTATAAGATGAAGAACAGACTTAAAAAAGTTGGTGGGCAGAATGTCCAATTCAGATGTTGAGGAACTGAGATTTTGTACAGTTTTTTCAAGAGTCTCATAATCAATTAAACAAAATTCTGACATTGTGTTTAAGTTATCCATCTGTGTCATTGGTGATTGCAGTATTTCAATTTTTTGCAACTGAGATATATTATGAGCAATATTCTGCCGTATTTTATCAATTTTACCTTTGAAGAAGGATGCAAACTCATTGCATTTATTAACTGAGAGAAATTCAGGTGCTAATTGTGGTGGGGGATTAGTTAGCTTCTCTACTGTTGAAAATAGCACACGGGCATTGTTCATATTCCTGTTTATGATGTTGGAGAAGAAAGACTGTCTTGCTTTATGAATTTCATAATTATAATTACAAAGCATCTCTTTATGGATTTGATAATGGATGTGAAGTTTAGATTTGCGCCATTTTCTTTCAGTCTTTCTACATTCTCTCTTTAGCAGTTTAACAGCCGGGTACTGCTTCCATGGTGCTTTCTGCTTATCATTGACTCTTTTGATTTTGAATGGAGCAATATCATCCATAATTTGGGTCATATTTAAATTAAAAAATTTCCAGTAAATCATCTACAGAGTCTGACATTTTGGTTGAGTTCTGAGAGAGAGCTTGCTCAAAGAGAGCACATGTGTTGTCTTTTATGACTCTCCTACCCATAGTCATTGAGCTGTTCTGAATATGAGGAGACATAGAAACATCAGAGAAAACACAAAAATGATCAGATAAGGCCAGGTCAACATCAGTAGTAGAAACAGTAAGACCCTTTGTGATGACGAGGTCAAGGGTATGACCACGAGAGTGGGTCGGCCCCTGTACATGTTGTACTAGGTTGAAGTTGTCAATAAGTGCAAGTAGTTCTTTGGCATAAGTGTTTTCAGTATTATCTACATGCAAGTTAAAATCCCCAGATATAATAAGACAATCAAACTCTAAGCAAATGACTGACAACAGTTCACCAAACTCTTCAAGAAAGACTTTGGCTGAATGTCTCAGAGGCCTATAAATAGTTAATAATAATATGTTAGGAGAGCATGTAACAAGTGCACCTAAGTGTTCAAAGGATGTAAAATCACCAAGTGAGGATTGTTTACATTGAAAAGAAACTTTGAATATATTTGCGATCCCTCCACCTTTCCCTTGTCGGGTAACATTCAAAAAATTAAAATTTGGGGGAGCTGCTTCAATAAGGGTGGTAGCACTATTTGCTTGATCCAGCCAAGTTTCAGTTAGAAGCAAAAAATCAAGATTGTGTTTGCAGATAAGATCATTAATTAAAAATGACTTGTTTAAAAGTGATCTAACGTTCAGAAGAGCTAGCTTTACAGAAAGTCTAGCAGTAATATCTGCTTGTGCACTCTGATATTGTTTTAAAACAGGAAGGAGATTAGATTGGTTTACCCCCTGGGTTAAATGTGCTCTATGTTTTCTATTTCTTATCAACACAGGAAGAGAGAATGGCATCGGCATATTGGGTCCCAGCTGGTTTTCAAAACTACACCCATTTGCAGCGACCCAGAGTACATCAAACAAGACTTTCTAAATGTTCCATTTGGTTTGAGGGTGAAAGGATTGGAGATGACATGTATCTTTTAGATGGTGAGCCAGCTGAAAGTCCTGGGCGAACACAGTTTTGATGAACTGGGTACACTGCTTGTCGCGACAGATTTGGGCTGGAAAAAGAGAGTGTAGCCATTTGGAGCAATCTTTGCATACTATTTGGGAAATCCATGCGTGTGGGAGATGGCGCAGTGAAGTCAGAAGAGCGAGAAATTGGTGAGTTCTTTGTATGGCAGTTTGTCTCTGATTTTTGGCAGTCTGTCTTTGAATCTTGGCAGTCTGGCAGGTCAGATGTCTGTGTGTCCTTGATGACGACTTGCAAAGATGATTGTTTTGGCTTTGCAGAGGTATTGTTTTTTGTAACTTTGTCCATCTGCGACATCTTATCAACTGTTTTCCTCAATGCTGGCTGAGAAAAGATTGCAAGTCTGTAATAGTCTGCAAGTCTGCAGCTTTGTGGGGAAGCCAAACCGACAGAAGAAGTTCTTCCACAGTACTCTGGCCACTGTGCCCGCCTTTTGGTCTCTGGTGGGGTAGGCCTGCGCATAACGGGAAAAGTGGTCAGTGACAATGAGCACATTCTCCAGGCCATCTTTGGACTTCTCAAGCATCAGAAAGTCAATGCAGACCAGCTCCATGGGTGCACTTGTGTGGATACTGACTAGGGGAGCCCTGACGTTGGCCATGGGGGTCTTTCTCAGGCAACATCGCTCATACTGTTCACACCAGGCTTTGACCTCCTGGAACATTCTTGGCCAGTAGAATCTCTCCCGTATCATCTGCAGCGTTCTCTCGAATCCCAAGTGCCCAGAGTCATCATGAAGAGCGGTTTTCACAGCTTCATGCAGCCTCTCTGGCAGTATTAGCTGCTCCACCTGTCCTCTATGGCAGTCCCGGACCCGGCGGTACATGACACCATTTCGCACCACCAGTCTCCTCCACTCTTTTAAGAGAAGGCCCCCACTTGCGCTCTGGTTGCGGGTCTTGAAGTGCAGGACTGGGCCGATGGCTGGGTCTTCTTTTTGCGCTGCTCAGATCTCCTGTGTTGTCATGGCAGGCAGTGCCTCCATTCCCACCTCTGCATATGGCTCACTGGACTCTGGTGACTGACGGCTCTCGGGCTCCTCCATCGCAGCAGCAATCTCCACAGTGGAGGACTCCACTCCCTGGGTGACTTGTGCCACATCATGCCTCTGCCCAGAGTCATTCACTTGCTGAGGGCAGGTCTGCAGGATCTCAGTGACTTCCTGGTAGGACAGATGTGAGAGGGCATCGGCATTGGAGTTGTCTTGTCCTCTCCGGTACTGGATGTCGAAGTCATATATTGACAGGTGAGAAACCCACCACTGGCTGGTGGCGTCGAGTTTGGCTGTGGTCATCACGTACTTCAGGGGATTGTTGTCTGTGAGAACCGAGAACTTGCGCCCATAAAGGTGGTCATGAAATTTGTCTGTGACTGCCCACTTAAGAGCAAGGAACTCGAGCTTGTGTGCAGGATACCTTGTCTCAGGAGGGGTCAAGCCTCTGCTGGCATACGTGACAACTCTCTCTGTTCCACCCTGGATCTGTGCGAGCACAGCACCGAGCCCATCTCTGGATGCGTCAGTCTGCAGCAGGAACGGTAGACTGTAGTCTGGATAGCCCAGCACCGGTGTGTTGGTCAGCTTCACTTTCAGTGCCTGGAAGGCCTCCTCACATTCAGCAGTCCACAGAAAGGGTTTCTCGGGGCGTGGACTTTTCTGGACCCCTCTCTTCTTCATTCTGGGGTCCCCTGAGGTGAGGTGGTACAAGGGAGCAGCCAGACTGGAGTAGGACTTCACGTACCATCTGTAGTAGCCAGCAAACCTGAGGAACTGGAGTACTTCCTTTCAATCTGTTGGCTGCGGCCAGTCCTTCACCCAGCTGATCTTCTCTGGGTCTGTCCTGATGCTGTATGCCAACACCACGTGACCGAGGTAGTTCACTTCCTTCCAAACAAACTGGCACTTTGAGGGCTTAAGCTTCAGGCCATGCTCCCTAAGTCTGTCAAAAACCCGTTGCAGTCTTTCCAAGTGTTCATCAAAAGATGAGGAAAAAATTATCAAATAATCCAAATAAATAAGAAGTTGTGTGAAGTTCAAGTCACCGAAGCAGCAGGTCATCAGTCTTTGGAAGGTGGAGGGAGCATTTTGGAGGCCAAATGACATTCTGTTCACCTCGAAAAGCCCCATGGGAGTGCTGAACGCGGTCTTGTGCTTATCGTGTTCTGCAACTTCCACCTGCCAGTAACTGGAGGTAAGGTCAAGTGTGGAGAAGTACTTGGCTTGCCCCAATGACTCAAGGGCCTCCTCAATCCTTGGTAGAGGGAATGCGTCCCTGGTGCTGCAGGAATTGAGTTTTCTGTAGTCAATGCACAGTCTCAGCGATCCATCTTTCTTGGTCATGACCACCACTGGTGAGGCATAAGGGCTCTTACTGGGACGGATGACCCCTGCTGCCTCCATCTCAGTCAGCATCTGGTGCACGTCTTGAAACTGGGATGGGGGTATCTTCTGGTATGGCAGTCGGAAGGGCCTGGAGTCCACCAGTGGAATCTCATGCTGTATGGTTGTGGTGTGACCGTAGTCCAGGGAATGCTGGGAGAACACATCTGCATTCTTGTCAAGCAGCTCTTGGAGGCAGGCATGCTGGTCTTCATTCTCCACAGCTGCTTCACTTATGTCCACTCCACAACTTGTCACGACTTGGCCCAAACTGAGGCATGCACCTTCATTGCCAGCTTCACCCTGTTTGTTCTCAGGAAACTCCATGACACTTTGTACCAGGACTGCATTGGCCAGGTGAGTGTGGGGCTTGATGGTTATGACATGCTGGGAGAGATTCATCACTCTGACTGGAGCACACCCTCTCTGTATGTCGGCAAGGACTTTGGCAACCAGGAGGTCCTGGGGAAGCCACACTGAAGCCTGGCTTTCGATCAGGGCGGTGTGGCCAGGCTTACCACAACAGTGACAGATGAAGTTTGGGCGCAGGGCTGCTCTCACCGGTGCTGGCTGGGCTGCTGGTAGGGGGGCAGGAGGTGGCAAAGCTATTCTTAGCTCAAGGTGGGACAACTTTGCCATCTGTTCCTCCTGATTGCGAGCTAGCCTCTGTATCATCTCTGTCAGCTCAGACAATTGAGAACTTTCCACATTTTCTCTTTCCTCTGACATGACATGAACTTGTGTTACTGCCTTCTTTGTTCTGTTTTGGGGCTGGAACCTTTTGCTTTCTCTTGCCATGTTGCGAAGCTCAGACTGCAGCTCTCAAAAACTCATAAGACAGGGTGTCATGGGTGCTATTCTCAAATACACTTCTTCATCAGTGAGGCCTCTCATGAACTGTCGGATGAGTTTGCTGTTACGATCAGGGAAGGGCCTGCCACCCCTCTGCTTCTCCTCCACATCCTGCAATTTTGACTCTAGAGCTATGGCAAAGGAGCAGGTGGACTCACCGGGGTTCTGGCTCCGCTCATAGAAGTCAGCCAATGGGTCTAGTGAACCTCGGGTGTCACCATACTCTGCTTTCAGTTCCTCAAAGGCTTTATCTGGGGTCTGGGTATGGGCAGGCAGGTTTGGAACCAACTTTTGAGCCTCACCACTCAGGTGCCTCACCACCATGGAAAAACGCAAGTACAGAGGGAGCTCTATCGCTTCTAGAAGGTATTGCATGCCACGTATCCAGTCCTCCACTAGGATCTTACAGTCAGGGCTTCCGGTGAAAACTGGGACATTTTTCACTTGATAAGTTTGCATGAAGCCACCATAAGCTGACACTGGGGGGACTTGGCTGGCCATGGCTTGAACAGGGACGACTGACTGGGGCACATGTGGATAAGTGTACAGACTGGGCAATGTGAGGGGCCAGGGTGTACACCAGCAGTGGTATGCTCTAACACTACTTGGGGGCTATAGGTGTTTGTGTTTGGGGCACTCACATGAGGAGTGGGTAGAGGCAATGGACTCAGAGCAGTGTAAGAAAAATGCACTTGGGGGGCCTGCGTTGTAGTGGCGGGACTGCTGGTTGTGCTCACTGACAGTGGTGGTTGAAAACATGGCTCGGGCACCTGGGTAGCAGGGGTGGAGTGTGGGTAGCTTAGAAGGACCTGAGGGCTTGGTCTCATTGACTGGGGTGCATAGGGGTGAGCAACTGGGAAGGGCTTAGTGGGCAGGTATGGAGCTGCTGGTATGGTGCTGACACTAGAGGAGGTTATTTGCAGAGGCAGGGGGCCTGTGGAGCCATGTACACTGGGGTTGGGAAGAGTAGCACCTGCCAATTGCTCTGTTAAACTGCTGGGATTAGTGACAGGGCTGGTGTCAAGGCAGAGTGGGGGTACCTGTCCTGGAGCCCTGGAGCCAAGCAGCCTGGATGGAAGGGCTGAGGTGATGTGCTGATCCATGTAAGACAGGCACATGAGGGGCGGGGTAGTGTGTCGCTCAAGGGGTGGCAGCACATCAGCAGCTACAGCAGCTGGAGGTAAGAGGCTGGACATCACAGTGGAGGGGGACTGCAACTCAAGTGCTGGGTCAGTGTAATTCTGTGTCATCTTGTTTATATGTAGAATGTGGAGAGCAAATGAAATGTCATAGCAATGTAATATGTACGTGGATATGTACTGTGTGCACAAATAAAATGTTTCAAAATGATGAGTGTGTGATTCAATACTAATAGAGTAAGCAATTATATCAGTTCTTTAAAGCAAGTAAAGTAAGTGAAATAAGTAATAAAAGGCTGCTCAGCTAAATACTATCAGTTCACTTCAGTTTTAAGCTCAAAATGTCACTAAATATCAGTTACCTGCAGTAACAAGCATAAATAAACTCCAAAAGACATCATATATCATAAAAATTCAGTAATACCACTTAAATGTCACTCATAAATACTCAAAATACACAGAAAAATACTGAAATTGCAATAGAAAAATGATTTAGAGTCATAAAAGTCATTAAAGGATATAAAGGGATGAAGATCACGAAATCACTGGCAAAAGTCCATTCATCAGATAAACAGTTCACAGTTCAATATTCGATACCAGTCTGGATGTGCGATATCCTCCTCAGAATGCAACGCCACCATCTGGGTCACGGCACCAAGACGTAACCCTGTTCTTCTGTCACTCCGTGCTCGCCTGCCGGCTCTCTGGCACCTCCACACACCATTGGCTCGGTGTTGTGTTATTGTGTAGTGGGCGGCTGACGGGGGCACAGCCGGTTGGAAGAACTCAGACGCACACGGAGGGGTTCGGGATCGATGGGGTTGATTTATTGTTGCTTTTCTGGAGTACACATCTATAGGGTTGATTGTTAATACTGGAATAAGTTTTCAAACAGTAAAAAAAAAAAAGACGTTGCTATAAAAGGCTAATACAGCTCCATACAAATTCCCATTGACGTTAGCATTCATTTTCAGTCATAGTGTAAACCATTTATAATACAAAAAATACAAGTGTTAGATTCACAAATCATTCAGCTCCTAAGAGCTTAATATTTCAACATACAAAATAACTCAACAAAACAAACTTTCATGGGGTCATATTTCAAATATTTTATAGTTTAAATCTGAGGGAAAAGTATGTGGCTTACCTATAGGGTTGATTGTCAATACTAAAGAAAATAGCAAACGAACTACAATCATGTATCAACCATATGGGATAACAGAGGGACCAAAAAGCAATTCCAAACTATCGAACTCCTATCAAAATGTAGTCCAACAGCAACACCTAGTGGCACCAGTAATACACTTACATACACTTAATACCTTACATTGACATGTTTTCAAAATGGGTTGAAGTATTCCCCACAGCTAAACAAGACTCAGAGGCGGTAGTCAAAGCACTCCTGAGAGATGTAATTCCTAGGTGGGGTATACCTAGCAAAATCTAAAGTGACAATGGAACACCCTTTGTTAATGCAGCCCTAAAGAAAATAGGAGCATTAATAGGAGCAGACCTGAAACAACATTGTGCCTATCATCCTGCCAGTGCAGGAGCAGTAGAGAGGGAAAATGGGTCACTTAAAAATAAACTAAGCAAAGCTTGTGCAGAAACAGGGCTGGGATGGACAAAGGTCCTCCCTGTAGTACTCACACAAATGAGGATGCAAACTAGGCCTAAACATGGGTTAAGCCCATTTGAAATTCTGTTTGGACGAGTACCCAACACGGGGATAGGGCCAGCTCAAGGAACACTGCCGGACACCACACTGTGTGATGATGCAATGTTGAATTACTGTGCAACGTTGTCCTCTGCTTTGAAATCTATCCACAAACAGGTAAAAGAAGCACTTCCCAAACCCGCTGAGGGACCTCTGCACGATCTACAACCAGGGGATTGAATCGTGGTGAAGGACTTCCGACAAACCAAGTGGAACAAGCCACGGTGGAATGGCCCATTCCAGGTCCTGCTCACGACCCCAATGGCAGTGAAGGTCACAGGCAGAATGACATGGATCCACGCTAGCCACTGCAGGAGGGTTCCTGAACCGGCTGAGCAGGAGGGAAAAGAAGGCCTAAGTGACCCAGATGCTGACTAAAGCTTGAGGAGAGAGAAGTGTTAATTGAGTACATCTGAGAATAGAACCCCAACCATAAGGTGGGACAAGTGGTAACCCGAGACTCAGGAGGAGAGGTAAACGATTATCATTTAGAAGGTGCCCCATATGACCGCTTTCCTACCTTGATCCAAACCACATGGTAAGCAAGTTCTGCGGAACTGAGTGTGGCAGCACAGTAACTCTGTTGCACCCTCAATAGAGAAGAGTATTTTAGTATCTAGTCAGTAAAACTGGTTTCAGAAGTCCTGAGTTTCTCCAAGCTCTGGTGAGGTGGGACGAGGGCTGATAGGGCATGCCCGCCCTCTGAGCACCAATACACATCAAGAAGGGCAAGGGTTAACTCGGAGACCTAGTTAACATAAAATGAAGGGGGTAAATCATTATAAACTAGGTCCAGTCGTGGGCCTGAGCATCTTGATCCTACTGGGGCTCACGGGAGGATTCATGTGGTGGTCGATACAGGAAACCCAGACTGACACAGAATCGAGACAAGGGAGACACCCAACTCATAATTTGTATTGGCAGTATGCTAATTTTACAGCTAAACAAGCTAACAGGTCAAATTGTCTAGTTTACTCAACCCTGCCACACACCGTTACACAACCATTCGTGTTCGAGATCGCCAACACAACGGATGAAGATACTGTGCAAGCATGGCGAGCTGTGATGGAAGCTGTCTGTAATGATGTAGAAAAAGGCTGTAGTGTCACGTATCAAGGTGGGGGAGACGACCCGAGGGTAGAAATTAGTGTAAATGAACCAGGAAAGGGGATAAATTATACCTTATGTGCAGGGCGAAAGGGCGATCCGAACTCTAACCTCGTAGGGAAGGTCAAGGAAACTAGGTGTTCAACCGTTTGCACAGTGCAGGGTTCAGTCCCAAATCCAAATGTGACCTGCACGGGCCAAAGTGGCACTGTACAAGCAAGGCAGAAAAGCGACAATAGGAGGTGACTTAGGACCAGGAGGGAATCTAACTCAGTTAGCGGGTCCAACCTTCTATTACCCAGGCTGGCAATGGAAGTGTGGTCACCATGTGTATAACTTTCTTCTGGTAGATTGGAAAGGCACGTGTGCCCTGATCCAATTAGATGCCCACCTAATAATAGCAACCCCTAAGATGAGTGGCAGACGGCGCAGAAGTGTCGACGATGATTTTCCTCCTCCAGAACATCAGCTGCAACCCAAGGTGAAGAAATTCTTCCAGGCACTGTTTCCACAGTACAGGACAACACAACTCTGGAATGAACTTGAGGTGGTGCATTATAGACTGGCGCAGTTCGTGAATTCAACCATAGAGGCCATGAAGGGTGTGAGAACTGAATTGACCGCACTCAAATTAATGACAACACAGAATCGCATGGCCCTCGACATCCTTTTGGCAAAGGAAGGTGGAGTGTGTGTCATGATAGGAGAACACTATTGTATGTACATTCCTGAAAATAATGGGAATCATGGTAACATCACTGAGGCACTGAACAAGATGCGCAAGGTTGCTGAACAATTACGAGCAGACGAACATGGAGGAGACAAAGACAGCTGGTGGCATTGGTTTAGTGGATGGAAGACTCTAATTCTATCCACCATACCGGTCCTGGGCTTAGTGATTGTGATGCTATGTTTGCTCCCTGTTTTCTGTCAATGTTGTATGTCTGTGTTTCAGAGGCAGCTGACAAATATCGGTTACCATATGGTGAAAATAGACTCAGATGACTTGCCTGACTGGCCTCCAAACTCACATGAAGACTATAACCCACCGTTCGATGACATCAGCACAGTTGACATAAAACTAGTCCTGACTTAAAACACTTTCATTATGATTGTTTCCTGTTCTATTATTCCTGATCTATGTATATGGCTTGCTAGCATTCATTTAAGACGTCTATGTCTTATAAAAACAGCCTTAGCATTATCCCTGTACACTCAATGACGTGTTAAGTCGAATCTCTCTGGGAACTCCTATCACTGAAACTGTGTACAGTTCTTTCCTTTTAGCAATTATTATCCTATAGGATAATAAGGGGGGAAATGTAAAGGAAAATTAATGGACAAACATTATTATTCTCTGTGCTTCTGTATGTTAAGCTCAAGGGACTTAGTGTACTGAGAAAAGTTATTTTTCCAATGCTGTAATTGCCTTTCTGTGGCCTTGGCTGGTGATAAGTAGTCTGGTTAACACCAGACCATATCACAAGTGAAATATGGTCTGGAATCCGCCTATTGAATTTCTCGTAGGGGAGGTGTGGTTTACGATTGTCAACGGCCGTTTATTGGACGTTGCGAATGTCTATCATTTGGCGTATACGTAGCCCATGGCCAATCATGGCAGTTGTACCCGGTGACGTAGTTAGAGCGACGAAGAAGATGAAGAGGCGAAGAAGAGAAGGAAAGAGAAGGCAAAACAAAAATAGGAAAACAATGGCACCGAATGATTACTGCTCTAAACTATTCAGAACAGTGTCTAAAGCTTGATTGAAAGTTCGGTTCGTATCGCTCGCCGCCATGTTAAATGTGATCCGTAAACAGTCCCAAATAAACTACAAGCTTCCGTTTGTTGAGTAGTACGTGTCACTGTCTTTCCACCCCTCCCCACTCTCTGATTGGCTCCCTAACTCAGGCGAGCCTTTAGACCATAGTTTCCATGCTGTCTTTTCAGATCGGAACGATTGTGCAAAGCAGCATGGGATTTCCCAGGCTAGGTGATAAGCAGGGTGTCTGAGTTCCTGCACATCTCAGAGAATGCCAGGTGCATGCTTTAACAAAGCTTCATAGAAAATCTTGAGCCAATCACGTGAAGATGCAAGCAGTAAGGGAATGCCTTTAGAGTATAATAGATAACAGCCACAAAAACACAACTCGGAGAGCGCGCGCATACTCTCACATCACTAGAGGTGATGTTCTGCATTAATTTTCTTTCTTTCCTATCTTATATTCCTTTTATATGATTTACTATAATAAATAACTGAAAAGACGACTGCTAAGTGTTATGAAGTGTTTATTGAAAGTTTCTATTACAGATGTCATGCGGGGGCGGCATGGTGGTGTAGTGGTTAGCGCTGTCGCCTCACAGCAAGAAGGTCCGGGTTCAAGCCCCATGGCTGGCGAGGGCCTTTCTGTGTGGAGTTTGCATGTTCTCCCCGTGTCCGCGTGGGTTTCCTCTGGGTGCTCCGGTTTCCCCCACAGTCCAAAGACATGCAGGTTAGGTTAACTGGTGACTCTAAATTGACCGTAGGTGTGAGTGTGAATGGTTGTCTGTGTCTATGTGTCAGCCCTGTGATGACCTAGCAACTTGTCCAGGGTGTACCCCGCCTTTTGCCCGTAGTCAGCTGGGATAGGCTCCAGCTTGCCTGTGACCCTGTAGAACAGGATAAAGTGGCTAGAGATAATGAGATGAGATGTCATGCGAGATGAGCCCTGGGGCAAGGCTGCCTTTTTCTGGGATCCAAAAGCTGTGATTTATCAATAGTTTTGTGCTTGATAATAAAAGAGCAAATAATTAATATTATGTTTCTCCTAGGCGGCACAGTGGTGTAGTGGTAAGTGGTTAGCGCTTAGCACTGTTGCCTCACAGCAAGAAGGTCTGGGTTCGAGCCCCATGGCCGGCGAGGGCCTTTCTGTGCGGAGTTTGCATGTTCTCCCCATGTCCGTGTGGGTTTCCTCCGGGTGCTCCAGTTTCCCCCAAAGACATGCAGGTTAGGTTAACTGGTGACTCTAAATTGACCAAAGGTATGAGTGTGAATGGTTGTCTGTGTGTCAGCCCTGTGATGACCTGGCGACTTGTCCAGGGTGTACCCCGCCTTTCGCCCGTAGTCAGCTGGGATAGGCTCCAGCTTGCCTGCGACCCTGTAGAACAGGATGAAGCAGCTTGAGATAATGAGATGAGATGATTGTTTAAAGAGATCAGTCACAGCCAGTGTTGTATAGTAACGAAGTAAAAATACTTCACTACTGTACTTAAGTACATTTTGGGAGATTTTGTACTTTACTTGAGTTTTCAAATTTTTGAGAACTTTCACTTTTACTTCACTATATTTTTTAACTTAATTGCATACTTTTACTCTGATACATTTTCAAAGAGCCGTTTAGTTACTTGTTACAAAAAAAGAAAGGGAAAAAAAAACGTTTTAACCCCACTGACTGCAACGAAGTCAGGACGTGCCTGGGCTTGTTCACCACTTGCGCATGACAACCAATAGGCTACACCTGTTGGCTTCACGCAGTAAGCAGAAAGCTAGCTCCGCAATCAACAGCCCTGATGGAAGAGGAGACGGAGACAGCAGCTACTTCGGCTACAAATGAAGAGGAACCTGATGATGAGCACCCCTGGCCGTATTTGAACACAACGTTCTCTTACGTTGATGTGAAGGATTCGTCCTATCGAATGAAGTGCCTCTTATGCCTTCCAAAAAACGTGGAAATTCTATCTTATAGAAGCTCCCCATCCAATCTAAAGAAACACATCGAGGTAAGTTCTAGGTTTATGAAATTGTTACAGTATATTCCCATTTCAGCAACCATAGTATGAATATTCTAGACACAATTGTGAAACCTTGAGCATTCCTGTACAAACGAACTTTGTTCTTCGGTTCCATGTGGTTTTGGCATTTGTTGGCTGTAGCAGGCTACCTAGCTGCGAGCCTTTTCAGCTCAAGGAAAGGCATAGCTGTAAGTGTAAGGAGGACGAATAGGGAAAACTGGCATACAAGTTCAAAATGGAAAAAAAAACATTAACACAATTGAAACAAGCTTTGTGTGTGCTTCTGCTATCTAAGTAACAAAGCAAGGGTTAGCAAAGCTTGCAATTCTGTCTTGGTGAACTGCTACACTGTCAAATTTCAGTGCTAGCTGGTGCGATGCCCATGGCGACATAACCTACAGTTTGGTTTTGAATATTTGACATTCAAATACATTTAAGCTGTGATGTAAATCACAGATTCTTCAAACAATTTTTACTGTCTTCATGATAATCCAGACTATACTGCAAGACAGTAAATTAAACAAAATCATACTATGATTTTCTACTATCCTAAATATTACTATATCACAAGTTAAATGCTCTTTTTAAATAAGTCCAATTTTAAATATTCATTTCCAACCAATTCATCATTGGCACTAAATGTAAGCCTATGTTTTATGTGTACAGCATGTTTTATTTAGCAACTTAAGCAAATTGGTAAATGTGATGCACTGTTTGTAAGTAATGTGTGGGTGAGTTAATTTGTGTTCAGTTTGACTAAATATAGTGTGTCCTTTTTTGTCTGTTTCAGAGAAAGCATCCGCACCATGTTCAAAAATACATCGAGCTGACCACAGCAAAGCGGAAAAGGGTCAGTGGAGCATCCACCACCAGCAAGCAGGCCACGTTAACACAGTCCTTGACCATGACACCTCAGAAGAGAATTGACAAGGCCTTCGTTAAATACGTTGTACATGGGCTTCGGCCATTTTCTGTAGTTGAGCAGGAACCTTTCAGAGAATTAGTTAAAGACCTTGTCCCTAATGCCAAAATGATGTCGCAGGTGACTCTCACCTCCATGATTGATGATGGCTTCAAACAAATGAAAACGGCTCTGACTGAGGCAATGAAGGGGGTCGACCACATTGCCACTACTACCGACTGTTGGTCTGTCAAAAGGCAAGGCTTCATCTGTGTTACTGCACACTGGATTGACCCTGAGACTCTTCAAAGATGTTCAGCAGCCTTAGCTTGCAGACAGTTGAGGGGTTCACACACATTTGACTTGCTAGCCAATGCTCTGAATGACATACATGTGGAATTTGAGATTCGAGGCAAGATTGTGAGGACGACCACTGATAATGGTTCGAACTTTGTCAAGGCTTTCCGAGTGTTTGGGGAAGATGAGAACAACAATGCGGAGGGAGTTGAGGAAGCTGAAGAGTCTGCACAGTCTGAAGAGGAAGATGATGGTGGAGTGGATGAGGACGAAGATGTACAGTACGTTGATACAGCAGCTCTTCTAAATGAAGATGATGGCTTTGAATTTCAACTACCGAGACACCAACGCTGTGCTTGTCATATCTTAAATCTAATCGCTAGTGAAGATTCCACAAATGCAACCTCCAATGATGCATACAAAAAGCTGCACCATGCAATGTTTGGCAAGTGTTACGGCCTATGGAACAAATGTGGAAGATCCACACTTGCAGCTGAGATGATTGAAGATGTCTGTTCCATTCAGCTTCTAAGACCAAATAAAACAAGGTGGAATTCCTTGTTCATGGCCGTGGAACGCATACTCCGGATTAATAAAGAGAAGGGAGAGGGGGCCCTAAGAGCTATTGCCACCGACCTGAAGGTCCCAATGTAAGTAGACCTAAGAATTGTATGTTTTTTATTAAAGTAAATATGGAATAACAGATACAGATAAACAAGACAGATTTCCAGTGTTTTTTGTTTTTCATCATAGGTGCTATTTTTTTCACATTGTATCAGAACTGTGAAATTTCTATTTAGTGTTCATGTATAATTCTTGGTTCCATCTAACAAATATCCGGGTGTCGTGTGTGTTCTTTTTTTGTCAACACAGGTTCAACCCAGCAGAACTTGCATTTCTCACTGAATATGCTGCTGTAATGAGCCCTGTTGCCCAAGCAACCAACATACTGCAAGCAGAGACCAACGCACAAATGGGGTGGCTACTTCCTACAATCCACCTGCTGATGGTCAAACTTGACAAGGTCAAGTTGCAGCTGAAGTACTGCAGGCCTCTTGTTGATGCTCTACAGTCTGGAATTCAGAACCGTTTTGGGCACATGTTCAGGGATGCTGAGCTGGTTGCAGCTGCAATTCTTCTTCCCAAATTCCAAACGACATGGACGAAGGACGACGCTACCATCAAAATGGGTAAGGCATGCATATAGTTAAAAGTGTGTTTGTGTCTCAACACTTTGTAATATTAACAGTTTTGCATGTTTGTTGTAGGTGCATGAAATTGGACAATGAATGAGTGCAAAAAAAAAAATTCAAATAATACTTTGTTTCACTTCCTTACGCTGATATCACAACATGGTAGAAGGTTGCATTGCATCATTTAAGTACTGTAACTTTCTATATTTCAGGAATCGATTACATCAAGCAGCATATAGGGGATCCCTCCCTCCAGCCGGGTGCGACCAGGTCGAGTTCATCAGATGAGGATGACTTCTTCTTGTCCCTGCAGGTGTCGAAGACCCAAGATGGTGCCAAACAGTTGGATGCCTACCTGTCCTGCTCAGCTGACCACATGGACTTGCTGAAGTCCTTCCCTTCTGTTTGCAAGCTGTCTGTCAAGCTCAACACTCCACTGCCAGCATCAGCAGCATGCGAAAGGCTGTTCAGCATAGCAGGGCTTGTTTTCAGCCCACGAAGAGTATGGCTAAATTCTAGGCATTTTGAAAGCCAGCTGCTTTTGAAGATGAACAAAAAGTTTTACAGTTTCAAGTGATGGTGGGGGTTATGTGCAAGGATGACCTCAAAGGAGGTTTAAGTTAGAGGGGAAGAATAAAAAGGTCAAGGGCAAAAGTGTGTATTGGGGATGGGGAAGTGGGGCTTGAATGTGCAAAAAGAAAATCTGTTGGTGCTATGTTAAATGTTAAGATTTAGTTTATAAAGTGCAATAACGGTAGCAGCTCTTTTTTGTTTTATATTTTGTCTTGATGGTGTGATGTACGCCTCATTTTCAGTACTATTTTATTTTTTCAAAAAAAGGTTTCAAACTGTGGTCACCCTCTTCAGATGCCAGATAAGCTTCAGTTTTCTCCAAATTACTTTTTTCTTTTGATTATTATGACAGCAATTGGTCGTGTATGCACCTCCATAGTTTATAAAGTGCAATAACAGTAGCAGCTTTTTTTAATGTTTTTTTTCTTAATGGTGTGATGTATGCCTAATTTTCAGTACTTTCTCTTAGTTTAAAAAACAAAGGAAAAAATGAGAAAAAAAGTGTCAAAACTGTGGTCTCCATCTTCAGATGCCAGATAGGCAGCTTCATTTTTCTCCCAATTTATTTTTTTCTTGTTTATAATGGTTGTGTGTGCACCTCTATTTTCAGCAGTGTAATTGCTTGTCATGAACCATTGGTGACAAATTACCTTCAGTTTACCAAAATATTAAAAATATTACAAATTCAGATTGCCTTTGCTTGTTTACTTTTACGTGTACTTTTAATTACATTACTTGAGTACATTTATTTTTGCATTACTTGTCATACTTAAGTGCAAGAAATGTCAGATACTTTAAGACTTTAACTCAAGTAACATTTCAGTCAGTGACTTTGACCAAAGTCATTTTTTGGAAGGGTACCAATACTTTTACTTGAGTGTGATTTCCCAGTACTTTATACAACACTGGTCACGGCACAAGAAGCTATCTATGTGATTGAAGAACTCACTGCTTTATGCTTAAAGGGGGGGTTTTCTCTTGGAAAAATGGATTATCAATAACCATGTTGTTTTGCAGCCCATTGCAGAAGATAAAAGGGCTCAAGACCTAAAGGAGTTGGACCTGGATTGAGACCAACTCCCAGTGGAAAGAGCTTTAGGTCTGCAGTGGTGTGTGGAGACAGACTCTTAAGTTTAACCCCTTCATTGCCCTTGGACGAGTCATATACATCATGAAATATTTTACTGCTGTGCCTTATGAGGTATGCTACTAGTCATAAACACCTCCTTTTATGTACCTTACATGGCACATCACTTTTACTTCAGAGGCTTGTATTACCGTGAGTTGGTCTAGTGGTTAGTATGTCTGCCTTTCATTTGGGATATCATGAGCTCTACTCACAGTTGGGTCAAACCAAAGACAATCATAGAAATGGTACCTAGTTACATGTACTTGGAATACATGGACCCTTGGTGTACATTGTGTTTTCAAGTACTAGTAATTCATGTTTATGGACAGGTTCTCATTGAAAAGACCCATTTTTTGGATGTTTTTGAAGTTGTTTTTGATTACTAAAGTTATTTTTACTCTACAACAGTGTTTTTTGTGATTTTTCTATACAAATATTAAAAATATAAAGTTCTGAACAAGTTAGAGAAAGATTATCAAAATATCCCAATTTTGACCTATATGCCCAGCACATTACAATTAATTATGGGTGGCAGCCAAGGGGTTATGATGGAAATGAAGCAGCAGCCTCTCACCAGACATGGCATGCTGTCAGTCACCAGCTTGGTGTACGATCATCTGGGTTTCCTGGCACCTGTCACCTTCCTTGCCAAGATGATGCAGCAAGAACTGTGTAGGAGGAGATGTGGTTGGGATTATGATCTGCCACATGACATTTTACATCAGTGGAAAGCATGGGTTGGAGAATTTGGATCTGCTTGCAGCATTTAGTGTTACCAGGTGCATCAAGCCTGGAAATTTTGGCAAGATCAAGTATGCTCAATTACATCACTTTGCAGATACTAGCGAAGGCGGCTATGGAACTGCAACATACATCCGCATGGTGACATTCAGGTTTCCTTTCTTCTGGGTAAGGCCAGAGTGACTCCACTGAAGGCTGCTACTATTCCCTGGCTGGAATTGACTGCAGCTGTCCTTGCTGTCAGAATAGATTTGATGTTAAAGGCAGAGCTTAAATTCCAACTGGATGGTTCAGTTTTCTGGACTGACAGCACTTCAGTGTTGAAGTATATCAATAATGAGGATAGGTGTTTTCAAACATTTGTGGCATATAGAGTCTCAGCCATTAGAGAAGCATCCGAGCCATCACAGTGGCGACATGTCCGCACCAAAGACAATCCAGCAGATGATGCATCAAGAGGATTGAAGGTGGCAGACTTGCTGAAGAATGAGCGGTGGCTTGAGGGGCATGCATTTATTTGGAAGAATGAGGAGGATTGGCCCAAAGTAGTGTTGGACATTTCAGTGGAGTTCAACGATCCAGAGGTTAGATGTGAGATGACCACAAATGTTATTAATGTGCATGATAAGTTTAATCCTGCTAACCAGTTCATCATTTATTTCTCTGATTGGAGGTGTCTTAAGACAGCAGTTGCCTGGTTCCTCAGATTAAAGGCTATGTTGTGGGAACAAATTCGCTTGAAAAAGCAGTCGAAGGCCTCTGTAGCTAGCAATCTGAAGATAACCAGTCAGAATTGTTTGACACAAAACCAAGCTCAAAGAGTCACAGTAACATCTTGGAGTTGCATTTTAATGGTGGATGAGCTGATGGTTCTAAAGGTTCCTGGTTCAATCTCGGGTTTCAGCATTGAGAAGTGTGGCTTCTGTGTATCTCAGTCTGTGGCCAGTGTGATGTTTCCTTTTTTTTTTTGGCCAGGTCAATGCCAGTAATTTGGTGGTTAAAACAAGTGCATTGCTAAACTTTGATTCCATGGTGTAATGGTTAACACTTGGGAGTCTGAATTCAGTGATATGAGTTCAAATCTCAGTGGGACCTTTGCATTCTTCAGTGACAACTTCCAAACTGATATGCATACTGTAGACTGTCTCAAAGGAAGGCAAGCCAGCTTTTATGTCCCAAACCCTTTGTGACTGCCACCATGGAACAACTTCTTTTGAAGATGGGTATGGGCCAGTTCTGTAATTTTGAATCTAGGCTTTATTGCAGTATCACAGCATCTATGGTATTGAGTGTGGGGCACTGTGCGAGATGGCTGCCTCTCCAGTAGCTCTGTAGTTTTTAGTTCTTTAAACCTCTTTTTTCCACCTTTTTTTTACTTTTCTGCTCTTCTTACGAAGACAGTGTGTTTTACTTATATAACATGGATATTTTTAACTTTAACACACAACCAGGAGCCAGTTTTCTCACTTATTTGAGAGAGGAGCTGCTGGCCCTGAAAACAATGGGATGAGCTGGGATACGACACCCCATCCCGGCCAAGTTGAGGAGGAAACCCAGGGGCTGCAAAGCTGGGGCTAAGCTAAAGGCTAGGCTAGCGGACAAGCAGTGGCACTGCAAACCATCCATTCCCTCTGTTATCATGGGGAATGTGAACTTGCTGCTGAATAAAGTCGATGAGCTTTCCGCTCTGAACAACCAGCAGATTTACCAGGAGAGCAGCTTATTTATCTTTACGGAGACATGGCTAACACACTTCATACCAGATGCTAATGTGGACCTGCAGGGATTCACATCTGTGAGAGCCAATAGAGACACACACGTGGGAAAAGCAAAGGTGGGGGACTCATCATTTATGTTAACAACTGCTGGTGTAACCCGGGACATATCTCCATAAAGACAGTTTTATTTTGCCCGGACTTGGAGCTGCTAGCTATTAGCCTGCGGCCATATTATCTGCCGAGGGAGTTCAGTCACGTGATCACCATCTGTGTTTACATCCCTCTGAGGGCAGACACAGCCGCTGCATGTGAGAGGATTCACTCTGTCACAGCAAGGCTGCAGACACAGCACCCTGAGGCATTTATGATCATTTCTGGGGACTTTAATTATGCTACTTTGGACTCTACTTTGGCTGCTTTTTACCAGGCTGTGGATTGTCCAACAAGGAACAACAGGATAATTGACTTGCTGTATGCTAATGTGAGGGATGCATACAGAGTCACACCCCTCTCCCCACTAGGGAAATCTAACCACAACCTGGTTCTTCTACAGCCGAAGTACACCCCCCTGGTTCAAAGGCAGCCTGCAACAACTAGCACCATCAGGAGGTGGTCCCCTGAAATAGAAGATGCCCTCAGGGACTGCTATGACATCACGGACTGGGATGTGCTGCTTAGCCCACACTGTGAGGACATAGAGGGGATGACACACTGTCTGATGGATTACCTGAACTTCTGTGCAGATGTGGTCTCCCCCGCTAAGACTGTACGGTGTTACCCTAATAACAAGCCATGGGTAACACAGGAAGTCAAAGCTGTCCTCAACAGGAAGAAGGCCACCTTCAGGAGCAGGGATAGGGGGGCAATGAAAGCAGCACAGCAGGACATGAAATGCTGTGTGAGGGAAGCTAAGGACAACTACAGGAGAAAGGTAAAGCAGAAGCTGAAGGAGAACAGCATGAGGGAGGTCTGGGAAAGTGTGAAAACTATCACAGGCCACAATACAAAGACCAGAGTTGTTGAAGGGACAGTGGAGAGGGCGAATGAGTTGAATGACTTCTTCATTCGGTTCAACCAGCCCACATCCCCCCCACCCTCTATCTCACTGCAGGCATCTCTTCTTCTTCCCTCAACACACCTCCCCCCAGTCATCACAGCAGCCCCCTCCTCCCCCTCATCCCCCACCTCAACACAGACTCCTCCATGCATTACTGCAGACCAGGTCAGAGGTCAACTGAGGAAGCGTCACCCCAGGAAAGCAGCAGGCCCGAATAAGGTGTGTCCCCGACTACTGAAGACCTGCGCTGCTGAACTGGGTGAACCACTCCAATGCATCTTCTTTTTTTTTTTTTTTTAAAGATATTTTTTTGGGCTTTTTGCACCTTTATTGGATAGGACAGTGTAGAGACAGGAAATGAGCGGGAGAGAGACGGGAAGGGATCGGGAAATGACCTCGGGCCGGAATCGAACCCGGGTCGCCCGCATTCATGGTATGGCGCCTTAACCACCTGAGCCACGACGCCCCCACACTCCAATGCATCTTCAACCTCAACCTGCAGCTGGGGAGAGTGCTCATCCTCTGGAAGACATCATGTATCATTCCAGTTCCCAAAAAGAATTGGCCCAGCAAGCTGAACAACTTCAGACCGGTGGCACTCACTTCACATCTGATGAAGACATTGGAGCGGCTCTTACTCAGCCTCCTCAGACCCCAGGTACAGCATGCCCAGGACTGTCTGCAGTTTGCGTACCGGGCAGGTGTTGAAGACGTCATCCTCTACCTGCTACACCGAGCCCACTCACATCTGGATAAGGGAAATGGCACAGTGAGGATCCTCTTCTTGGACTTCTTGAGTGCCTTCAACACCATCCAGCCCCTATTGCTTCAGGACAAACTGAACAGGATGCGAGTGGACCCCTGCCTGGTCACCTGGATCTCCAGCTACCTCACTGACAGGCCACAGTATGTCAGGCTGAAGGACATCACGTCTGAGACTGTGATTAGCAGCACCGGAGCACCCCAGGGCACGGTCCTAGCCCCTCTTCTCTTCACCCTGTACACCGTGGACTTCTGCTACAACTCGGAGCTGTGTCACATTCAGAAGTTTGCCGATGACACAGCCATCGTTGAGTATATCAGTGATGACAGAGAGGAGGAGTATAGGAGCCTGGTGAGGGACTTTGCTGTGTGGTGCAACAGAAACCATCTGCAGCTCAACACTTCGAAGACCAAGGAGCTGGTCATTGACTTTGGGAGGTCCAGACTAAGGTCACGACCAGTTCTGCTCAAGGAAGTCAAGGTGGAGGCTGTGGATTCCTACAAGTACCTCAGGCTGTGGCTGGACAGCAAACTGGACAGAGCTTGCAACACCAAACACTTATACAGGAAGGGACAGAGCAGGCTATACTTCCTTAGGAGGCTGCGGTCCTTTAACATCTGCAGGAAACTCCTGTGGAAGTTCTATCAGTCTGTGGTGGCCAGTGTCCTGTTTTACACTGTGGTGTGCTGGGGGGGGCAGCACATCCAAGAAGGACACATCCAGGCTGGACAAACTGATCAGGCGGGCCGGCTCTGTGGTCAGCGTGAAACTGGACTCTGTTGACAGTGGCAGAGAAGAGGTCTATGGACAAACTATTGAACATCATGGATGATGCCAGTCACCCTCTGCACACCATTATCAGCAACCAGAGGAGCCTGTTCAGTGACAGAATGCTCCTTCCCAAGTGCAGGACGAACAGACTCAAAAACTCCTTTGTTCCTCACACCTTCAGACTGTACAACTCCTTTCTGGGGGGGAGGACGGGTAACAGGAGGACAGAGGATGGGAAGGAGCAGTAGCCTAGCCTAACAATAAGCAATACCAGACAATGTGCAATATAAAGTGCAATATTTCTCCTGCCGCCCCCCCTTTTTTTCCTCCTCCCCCTCCCCTTCCTCTCTTCCCCATATCTTATTCTTTTTATATTTGTATATGTAAATACTTAATTTATCTAGAAGTTTTCCTCTATTTCTGTTCTCTGTTTATGCTGTAATGATGCTGTTGGAATCTTAATTTCCCTGAGGGAACCCTCCCAAAGGTATCAATAAAGTGTAATCTAATCTAATCTAATTTACAAAGACATAGTGTGTTTTACTTATATCACATGGATATTTTTAACTTTAACACGCAACCAGGAGCCAGTTTTCTTGCTTAGTCGAGAGAGGAGCTGCTGGCCCTGAAAACAATGGAACGAGCCGGGATACGACACCCCATCCTGGAGAAGTTGAGGAGGAAACCCAGGGGCTGCAAAACCGGAGCTAAGCTAAAGGCTAGGCTAGCGGACAACTGGCAGCGCTGCAAACCATCCATTCCCTCCATTATCATGGGGAATGTGAACTCGCTGCTGAATAAAGTCGATGAGCTATCCGCACTGAACAACCAGCGGATTTATTGGGAGAGCAGCTTATTCATCTTTATGGAGACATGGCTAACACACCTTGTACCAGATGCTAATGTGGATCTGCGGGGATTCACTGCTGTGAGAGCAGACAGAGACACTAACGCATGCAGGAAAAGCAAAGGTGGGGGACTCATCATTTATGTCAACAACCGCTGGTGTAACCCAGGACATATCTCCATAAAGACAGTTTTATGTTGCCCAGACTTAGAGCTGCTAGACATTAGCCTGCGGCCATATTATCTGCCGAGGGAGTTCAGTCACGTGATCACCATCTGTGTTTATATCCCTCCGAGGGCTGAGACAGCCACTGCATGTGAGAGGATTCACTCTGTCACAGCAAGGCTGCAGACACAGCACCCTGAGGCATTTATGATCATTTCTGGGGACTTTAGTCACACTACTTTGGACTCTACTTTGGCTGCTTTTTACCAGGTTGTGGACTGTCCAACAAGGAACAACAGGACAACTGACTTGCTGTATGCTAATATGAGGGATGCATACAGAGTCGCACCCCTCTCCCCACTAGGGAAGTCTGACCATAACATGGTTCTTTTATAGCTGAAGTACATCCCCTGGTTCAAAGGCAGTCTGCAACAACTAGCTCCATCAGGAGGTGGTCCCTTGAAATGGAAGATGCCCTCAGAGACTGCTATGGCATCACGGACTGGGATGTGCTGCTTAGCCCATACTGTGAGGACATAGAGGGGCTGACACACTGTCTGACAGATTACCTCAACTTCTGTGCATACGTGGTCTCCCCCACTAAGACTGTATGGTTTTACCCTAATAACAAGCCATGGGTAACACAGGAAGTCAAAGTTGTCCTCAACAAGAAGAAGGTCACCTTCAGGAGCAGGGATAGGGAGGTAATGAAAGCAGCACAGCAGGAGGTGAAACGCTGCATGAGGGAAGCTAAGGACAACTACAGGAGAAAGGTAGAGCAGAATCTGAAGGAGAACAGCATGAGGGAGGTCTGGGAAGGTGTGAAAACCATCACAGGCCACAATACAAAGACCAGAGTCATTGAGGGGACAATGGAGAGGGCAAATGAGCTGAATCAAGTCAAGTCAACTTTATTGTCAACAGCAAAGATAAAATTTCAGTCCTCTCTGACCCACGTTGCAAACAGGCAATGCAATAAATAAAAAATAGAATAATTGAAATAAACAATATAAACAGTATAAACACTCTAGATAAGAACTAGACATAGACTAAACACTCATACACACACACACACACACACACACACACACAAATTGGAGCAAAAGGACATAAAATAAACAGTCATGGGCACTTGAGGTATAGCAGGTAAACATGAAATAACCAGTATAAACAATAAACTAATAGCTGTTAAGGTGAGGTAGTGTGGAATAGTGCAAATGAGTGAGGTAAAGTGAAATGTGCAGTCCCTGAGTTCAGTGTGCGAATGAATGTTGAGAGTATGTATGTGTGTGTGTGTGTGTGTGTGTGTGTGTGTGTGTGTGTGTGTTGGGGGGGGGGACTGTGAGGGTGACATGATGTTAGATGCTGAAGGGGGGGCAGGGGTGTGTGTGGGCAGAATCTGTGGCAGGGGGCAGAGGGGAGAGTAGGGGCAGAACAGGGAGGGAGTTGAGCCTCCTGACCACCTGGTGAAAGAAACTGTCCTTGACCCTGCTGGTTTTGGCCCGGAGACTCCGCTCTGAATGACTTCTTCAACCAGATCAACCAGCCCATGTCCCCCCCACCCTCCACCTCACTGCAGCCATCTCTCCTTCCCTCAACACACCTCCCCCCAGTCATCACAGCAGCCCCCTCATCCCCCACCTCAACACAGACTCCTCCATGCATTACTGCAGACCAGGTCAGAGGTCAACTGAGGAAGCTTCACCCCAGGAAAGCAGCAGGCCCGAACAAAGTGTGTCCCCAACTACTGAAGACCTGCGCTGCTAAACTGGGTGAAGCACTCCAATGCATCTTCAACCTCAGCTTGCAGCTGGGGAGAGTGCTCACCCTCTGGAAGACATCATGTATCGTTCCAGTTCCCAAAAAGAATTGGCCCAGCGAGCTGAATGACTTCAGACCGGTGGTGCTCACTTCACATCTGATGAAGACATTGGAGCGGCTCTTACCCAGCCTCCTCAGACCCCGGGAACAACATGCCCAGGACTGTCTGCAGTTTGCATACTGGGCAGGTGGTCGGTGTGGAAGACACTATCCTCTACCTGCTACACCGAGCCCACTCACATCTGGATAAGGGAAATGGCACAGTGAGGATCCTCTTCTTGGACTTCTTGAGTGCCTTCAACACCATCCAGCCCCTTTTGCTTCAGGACAAACTGAACAGGATGCAAGTGGACCCCTGCCTGGTCACTTGGATCTCCAGCTACCTCATCAACAGGCCGCAGTATGTCAGGCTGAAGGACATCACATCTGACACTGTGATTAGCAGCACTGGAGCACCCCAGGGCACGGTGCTGGCCCCTCTTCTCTTCACCCTGTACACCGTGGACTTCTGCTACAACTTGGAGCTGTGTCACATTGAGAAGTTCGCCGATGACACAGCCATCGTTGGATGTATCAGTGATGACAGAGAGGAGGAGTAAAGGAGCCTGGTGAGGGACTTTACTGTGTGGTGCAACAGAAACCATCTGCAGCTCAACACTTCGAAGACCAAGGAGCTGGTCATTGACTTTGGGGGGTCCAGACTAAGGTCACAACCAGTTCTGATCAAAGGAGTCAAGGTGGAGGCTCCAGATTCCTACAAGTACCTCAGGCTGTGGCTGGACAGCAAACTGGACAGAGCTTGCAACACCAAACACTTATACAGGAAGGGACAGAGCAGGCTATACTTCCTTGGGAGGCTGCAGTCCTTTAATATCTGCAGAAAACTCCTGTGGATGTTCTATCAGTCTGTGGTGGCCAGTGTCCTGTTTTACACTGTGGTGTGCTGGGGGGGCAGCACATCCAAGAAGGACACATCCAGGCTGGACAAACTGATCAGGTGGGCCGGCTCTGTGGTCGGCGTGAAGCTGGACTCTCTGGTGACGGTGGCAGAGAAGAGGACTATGGACAAACTATTGAACATCATGGACAATGCTAGTCACCCTCTGCACACCGTCATCAGTAACCAGAGGAGCCTGTTCAGTGACAGAATGCTCCTTCCCAAGTGCAGGATGAACAGACTTAAAAACTCCTTTGTCCCTCACACCATCAGACTGTACAACTCCTCTCTGGGGGGGGGGGGGGGGGGGGGGGGGGAGGAAGGGTAACAGGAGGACAGAGGATGGGAAGTCAAGTCAAGTCACGTTTATTTATAAAGCACTTTAAAAACAACAACAACAGCTGACCAAAGTGCTGGACAGGCAAAGTTGTATGACTTAATAGACAACAGAAAAGACAACAAAAAGTGAGCATAACAATATACACATACATACAGATAAATAATTCATGCTGTATTGAATGCCAGGGCATAAAAATGGGTTTTTAGATGAGATTTAAAAACAGCCAAGGAAGGAGCCAGGTGTATGTGCAGTGGCAGCTCATTCCAGAGCTTTGGTGCAATCACTGCAAAAGCCCGGTCACCTCTGCTTTTTAGCCTAGAATGAGGAACAACAAGACAGAGTTGCTCGGCTGACCTACATGCCCTAGATGTTGTCTGAACCTTTAGAAGATCTGATATATAAAGTGGAGCCAGACCATGTAAATATTTGAAAACAAATGAAAGAATTTTAAAATTTATTCTCTAACTGACAGGGAGCCAGTGATGGGCTGCAAGCACAGGTGTAATATGCTCCCACCTTCGTGTTCTGGTTAGAAGGCGGGCTGCAGCATTCTGAACTAGTTGAAGACGGAATAAGGAGGAACAGCTAATGCCCACATATAGGGCATTGCAGTAGTCTAGGCGGGAAGAGACAAAGGCATGAATAGCCATCTCAAAGTTTTTGAAGGATAAGAAGGGCTTAACCTTGGATAAAAGCTCGTCTCGTCTTCTTCTGCTTTATCCAGGACTGGGTCATGGGGGCAGCAGTCTAAGCATGGAAGCCCACATTTCCCTTTCCCCAGACACCTCGGCCAGTTCCTCGGGAAGAACACCGAGGCGTTCCCAGGCCAGCCGAGAGACATAGTCCCTCCAGCATGTCCTGGGTCTTCCCTGGGGCCTCCTCCTGGGGGGACATGCCTGGAACACCTCCCCAGGGAGGCATCCAGGAGGCATCCAAAAAAGATGCCCGAGCCACCTCAGCTGATTCCTCTCGATGTGGAGGAGCAGCGGCTCTACTCTGAGCTCCTCCCAAGTGACTGTGCTTCTCACCCTATCTCTAAGGGAGCGCCCAGCCACCCTGTGAAGGAAACTCATTTCGGCTGCTTGTATCCGCGATCTTGTTCTTTCAGTCATTACCCAAAGCTCATGACCATAGGTGAGAGTCGGAACGTAGATCGACCGGTAAATTGAGAGCTTCACCTTTTGGCTCAGCTCCTTCTTCACCATGACGGACTGGTAAAGCGACCGCATCACTGCGGGGGCTGCACCGATACGCCTGTCGATCTCACGCTCCATCCTTCCCTCACTCGTGAACAAGATCCCGAGATACTTAAACTCCTCCACTTGAGGCAGGACTTCTCCACCAACCTGGAGAGGGCAAGCCACCCTTTTCCGGTCAAGAACCATGGCCTCGGACTTGGAGGTGCTGATTCTCATCCCAGCCGCTTCACACTCGACTGCAAACCACCCCAGTGCATGTTGAAAGTCCTGGTTTGAAGAAGCCAACAGGACAACATCATCCGCAAAAAGCAGAGATGAAATCCTATGGTTCCCAAACAGGATTCCTTCCGGACCCTGGCTGCGCCTAGAAATTCTGTCCATAAAAATTATGAACAGAACCGGTGACAAAGGGCAGCCCTGCCGGAGTCCAACATGCACTGGGAACAGGTCTGACTTACTGCCGGCAATGCGAACCAGACTCCTGCTCCGTTCGTACAGGGACCGGACAGCCCTTAGCAAAGAGCCCCGAACCCCATACTCCCGAAGCACCCCCCACAGAATACCATGGGGGACACGGTCGAATGCCTTATCCAGATCCAAAGCACATGTGGACTGGTTGGGCAAACTCCCATGAACCCTCGAGCACCCTATGAAGGGTATAGAGCTGGTCCAGTGTTCCGCGACCAGGATGAAAACCGCATTGTTCCTCCTGGATCCGAGGTTCGACTATTGGTCGAATTCTCCTCTCCAGTACCCTGGAGTAAACCTTCCCCGGGAGGCTGAGAAGTGTGTGTAGCGTGAATAACGTGTGGGTGGAGCACAGAGGACGGCAGGACAGAGATCAAGGTTAACAGAAGGCTTTATTGCCGTACTTTTCAGTTGGACAAAGTAACCCAACAGTCAGAGACACGCACGCACACACACTGTACTCTCCTCTGGGGAAGCTCCCCTCCGCTCTCCCTCTCCCTCCTTAAGTAGGGCGCGGTTTACTAGGGAAAACACACACAAAACACAGGTTAATTACCCTCAGGTGTAGCGATTCTGCCACTTACCTTCCCCAACTCCACCCTCCTGTCACAGACCGGTGCTTGACCACGCCCCCGCTGCCACATACCCCCACCGCCCGACTCAGGCCGGGCGCCCGTCCGGCCCGCAGCTGACTCCCCCCCCCCCTTGATGGGAGAGGAAGTCCGCCCCGACCATCTGCGCCCCCGGCCTGTGGACCACCTTGAAGTTGAAGGGTTGGAGTGCCAGATACCAACGGGTGATCCGTGCGTTGGCATCCTTCACGCGGTGGAGCCACTGGAGGGGTGTGTGGTCCAAACAGAGGGTGAAAGAGTGCCCCAGCAGGTAGTAACAGAGGGCGAGGACCACCCACTTGATCGCCAGGCACTCTTTCTCGATTGTGCTGTAGCACCCCTCACGCACTGACAGCTTTCAGCTGATGTATAGGACGGGGCGATCCTCTCCCTCCACCCGCTGGGACAAAACAGCTCCCAGCCCTCTGTCCAACGCATCCGTCTGCAACAAAAAAGGGAGAGAGAAATCAGGGGAGTGCAAAAGTGGCCCCCCACACAGTGCAGCCTTTACCTCAGAGAAAGCCCGCTGGCACTGCTCCGTCCACTGGACCGGATCTGGCGCCCCCTTTTTAGTGAGGTCAGTCAGCGGGCTGGTGACGTCCGAATAATTAGGTATAAACCTACGATAATAGCCAGCCAGCCCCAGGAACTGTCTCACCCCCTTTTTAGTCTTGGGCCTCGGGCAGGCCGCAATCGCTGCTGTCTTATTAATTTGGGGACGCACCTGCCCGTTACCCAAGTGGAAGCCCAGATACCATACTTCCACCTGCCCAATCGCACACTTCTTTGGGTTGGCAGTGAGCCCCGCCCGCCTCAGCGACCTAAGGACGGCCCTCAGGTGTTGCAGGTGCTGCTGCCAGTCATTACTATAAATAATGATGTCGTCTACGTAAGCGGCCGCATAGGTGGCGTGGGGCCGGAGGACCCAGTCCATCAGCCGCTGAAACGTAGCGGGCACCCCAAACAGCCAAAAAGGAAGTGTAACGAACTGGTGTAAGCCGAACGGTGTGGAAAAGGCCATTTTTTCCTGGGATAATGGAGTCAAGGGGATCTGCCAATATCCCTTTGTCAAATCCAGTGTCGAGTAAAAGCGAGCCATGCCTAGTCGATCGAGCAGCTCATCAATACGAGGCATTGGGTACGCGTCGAATTTAGACACCGCATTGACTTTTCTATAGTCCACGCAGAACTGGACCGAGCCGTCGGCCTTAGGAACCAAGACCACCGGGCTGCTCCAGTCACTGTGGGACTCCTCGACGATGCCCATTTCGAGCATGGCCTGAAGTTCTTCCCGAACCACCTTTTTTTTGTGTTCGGGTAATCTATAAGGACGGCTACGCACTACCACCCCCGGGGGCGTCTCTATGTGGTGTTCTATGAGGTTAGTGTGACCGGGCAGGGGCGAGAACACATCCGAAAACTCGGCCTGCAACTGGGCGACCTCCATGAGTTGGGTCGGGGAGAGGTGGTCTCCACAGAGGACCAGAGAGGTACGAGATGCCAATGTCCCTTTTTGGACCTCCGGCCCCAGCTCCACCTTCTCCGGAACTACCGACACCAATGCCACGGGGACCTCCTCGTTCCAGAGTTTTAGCAGATTGAGGTGGTAGATCTGTAGCGCCCCCTCCCTGTCCATTCACCTAACCTCATAGTCGATGTCCCCAACTCGCCGTGTGACCTCAAAGGGTCCTTGCCACTTGGCGATTAATTTGGAGCTCGACGTGGGCAACAGGACAAGTACCTTATCTCCCGGAGTGAACTCTCTAAGGCGCGTGCCCTTGTTGTACAGGCAGGTTTGCCGTTCCTGGGCCTGCTGCAAATTCTCCTGAGTTAGGTGGGTGAGCATGTGGAGTTTTGCGCACAAATCCATAACATACTGAATTTCGTTTTTGCTCTGTGAAGGTCCCTCCTCCCAATTTTCCCGCAGCACATCTAAGATGCCGCGCGGCTTACGCCCATATAATAATTCAAACGGGGAGAACCCCGTGGAGGCTTGGGGGACCTCTCGCACTGCAAACAACAAGGGTTCGAGCCACTTATCCCAGTTACGTGCGTCCTCACTTACGAATTTTTTGATAATATTCTTGAGGGTGCGATTGAACCGTTCAACTAAACCGTCCGTCTGTGGGTGATAAACGCTGGTGCGGATCGGCTTAATACCCAGTAGCCCATACAGTTCACTCAGTGTTCGTGACATAAACGAGGTGCCTTGGTCAGTCAGAATCTCTTTCGGGATTCCAACCCGGGAGATGATGTGGAAGAGGGCCTCTGCAATACTGTGTGCTGAGATATTACGAAGAGGCACCGCTTCCGGGTATCATGTTGCATAGTCCACCAGAACTAATATAAAGCGGTACCCTCGTGTTGACCGATCTAATGGCCTGACGAGATCCATCCCAATTCTTTCGAACGGGGTCTCGATTAATGGTAGGGGGCGCAAGGGCGCTTTTGGAATGGCCGCTGGATTTACTAACTGGCATTCGCGGCACGCCGTACACCACTTACGGACGTCGCCACGAATCCCCGGTCAATAGAATCGGGCCATTATCCGGGCGAGTGTCTTATCCTGCCCGAGGTGTCCAGCCATGGGATTAAAGTGAGCCGCCTGGAATACCAATTCCCGGCGGCTCTTTGGAATTAACAACTGGGTGACTCGCTCTTTCATCTGAGTGTCCTGCGTCACTCGGTATAACCTATCCTTCAAAATGGAAAAATAGGGGAAGGACGAGGTGGCGTTCGGCTGGAGCGTTTGACCATCAATTACTCTCACTTGGTCAAACGTGTGTCGCAGAGTCTCGTCTCGCGATTGTTCCAGTGGGAAATCCGCGAGGGATTCCCCAATAGAAAGAGGAGGGGCCGGGGGCTCCTCACTCTGTCGCAGAGATGATGTAGACGGCTCTGCAACCGCAGCTCCAGCCAAAGCGACACCGGGACCCTCCCCCGTCAACCGGCAGGACCCACTCTTTACTAGGTGTGCCATCAAACCCCGAAATCCCGGCCAATCAGTCCCCATGATCAAAGAGTGGGTAAGGCGAGGATTAACCGCCGCCTTCACTATCGATTTTTCCCCTCTGAAATGTATGTGGACCGACACCAACGGGTAGCTGTGAATATCCCCGTGTGCACACAACACCTTCACCCCTTGTGCTCCCCCCAATGCCTCATCTTGCACCAGGCTTTGGCGGATCGAGGTCTGATTGCAGCCTGAATCCACCAATGCCTGATATGTAGCCCCTTGTACACTTACTGGTATGCGATACGCTCCGGCCCAATCGAGGGCAGCTTCTGGCTCGTCGGGGATCCGCACCACCGCCCCCACCTCCATCGCTGCACACTGTTGCTGCAGGTGGCCTGGTTCCCTGCAGCGCCAGCAAACCGGCCCGGGCCTTCCCTCTGCAGCTGTGTTCTGAGGCTCACTCACCTGAGGGGGGGGGAGAGACAGACACAGAAGGGAGAAACGGGAGGGCACCACGGGTGCGGCGGGCCGGCTGGGGTGGAGCCGGCCCCCGCCTCCGTGGTGGGGGAATGGGGCGAGGACGGGACACGGGAGGAGGGGGGGAGAAAGAGAGAGAGAAGAGGAGAGAGAAGACGATGTCATTGGTTGTCCTGCCGCCGGAACAGCCGCCAGATGATCCTCCGCCAGTCCTATGGCCTGATCCAGCGACGCCGGGCGGTGGCACTAGACCCACTCCGCGGTTCCGGCTGGTAAGCGGGCGATGAACTGTTCCAGCGCCACCTGGTCGATGATTCCCTCAGTGTTGCGATCTTTGGCCCTCAGCCACCACCAGCAGGCGTCCTGGAGCTGCTGGCCAAACGCGAACGGGCTGCCGACTTCCTCCATCCGCAGCACGCGGAAGCGCTGGCGCTGCTGCTCCAGCGTGCGCCCCACGCACTGGAGGACAGCCCGGCGAAGGTCGGCGTAGGCCAGCCGGCGATCGGCGGGGAGCTGTAGTGTGGCCAGCTGCGCCTCTCCCGTCAGGAGGGGGAGGAGGCGCGCTGCGCGCTGCTCCATCGGCCACCCCGAGGCTTCGGCGACCTGCTCGAACAACGTGATGAAAGCCTCGGGGTCATCCTGGTTAAGGTGAGGGGAGATGGGCCCACGGCCGGGGTGCTGGTGGACCCCGCCGACGCGAGGAGATGCCGGAATGCCTCTCGATCTTCCTGCTGAGCCAGCACCAGGGCTTTGAAGCGGCGCTCGTGCTCCTTCCGGAGCGTGACGAGTGCCTGGTGCTGGCTCTGCTGAGCCGTGGTGAGGGCGTGGACCAATTCCGCAAACGGGGAGGATTCCATGGGGCTGCAGGAGTGATGCTCCACCTTCCCGGGTTTTGGCACCACTGTAGCATGAATAATGTGTGGGTGGATCACAGATGACGGCAGGACAGAGATCAAGGTTAACAGAAGGCTTTATTGCCATACTTTTCAGTTGGAGAAAGTAACCCAACAGTCAGAGACACGCACGCACACACACTGTAGTCTCCTCTGGGGAAGCTCTCCTCCGCTCTCCCTCTCCCTCCTTAAGTAGGGCACGGTTTACTGGGGAAAACACACACCAAACACAGGTTAAGTACCCTCACGTATAGCGATTCTGCCACTTACCTTCCCCGACTCCGCCCTCCTGTCACAGACCAGCGCTTGACCACGCCCCCACTGCCACAGTGTGATTCCCCTATAATTGGAGCACACTCTCCAGGCCCCTTTCTTAAAAAGAGGGACCACCACCCCAGTCTGCCACTCCAGAGGCACTGTCCCCGACCGCCATGCGATGTTGCAGAGGCATGTGAACCAAGACAGCCCTACAACATCCAGAGACTTGAGATACTCAGGGCGGATCTCATCCACCCCGGTGCCTTGCCACCGAGGAGCTTGCAAACCACCTCAGTGACTTCGGCTTGGGTAATGGACGAGTCCACCTCTGAGTCATCAGCCTCAGTCTCCTCAATGGAAGACATGATGGTGGGATTGAGGAGATCCTCAAAGTATTCCTTCCACCACCCAACAATGTTCCCAGTCGAGGTCAACAGCTCCCCACCCGCACTGTAAACAGTGTTGGCAGAGTACTGCTTCCCCCTCCTGAGGCGCCGGACAGTTTGCCAGAATTTCTTCGAGGCCGACTGATAGTCCTTCTCCATGGCCTCCCCGAACTCCTCCCAGTTCTGAGTTTTTGCCTCCGCAACTGCCCGAGCTGCAGCACGCCTGGCCTGCCGATACCCGTCAGCTGCCTCAGGAGTCCCGGAGGTCAACATGGCCTGATAGGACTCCTTCTTCAGCTTGACGGCATCCCTTACTACTGGTGTCCACCACCGGGTTCGGGGATTGCTGCCATGACAGGCACCGGAGACCTTGCGGCCACAGCTCCGAACAGCTGCTTCCACAATGGAGGCAGAGAACATGGTCCACTCAGACTCAATGTCCCCTGCCTCCCTCGGAAGCTGGGAAAAGCTCTCCCGGAGGTGGGAGTTAAAGACCTCCCCGACAGAGTGCTCGGCCAGATGTTCCCAGCAGACCCTCACCATACGTTTGGGCCCGCCAGGTCTGTCCAGCTTCCTCCTCTGCCAGCGGATCCAACTCACCACCAGGTGGTGATCAGTTGACAGCTCAGCCCCTCTCTTCACCCGAGTGTCCAAGACATAGGGCCGGAGATCAGATGAAATGACTACAAAGTCGATCATCGACCTCCGACCTAAGGTGTCCTGGTGCCACGTGCACTTATGGACACCCCTATGCTCGAACATGGTGTTCGTTATGGACAAACCGTGACTAGCACAGAAGTCCAATAACAAAACACCACTCGGGTTCAGATCGGGGAGGCCGTTCCTCCCAACCACGCCCCTCCAGGTGACACTGTTGGCGCCCACGTGAGCATTGAAGTCCCCCAGTAGCACAATGGAGTCCCCAGTCTGAGCACCCCTCAGTACCTCTCCCAGGGACTCCAAGAAGGCCGGATACTCTATACTGCAATTCGGCCCATAGGCACAAACAACAGAAAGAGCCCTCTCCCCAATCCGAAGGCGCAGAGAGGCGACCCTCTCGTTCACTGGGGTAAACTCCAACACATGGCAGCTGAGCTGAGGAGCTATAAGCAAGCCCACACCAGCCCGCCGCCGCTCACCATGGGCGACTCCAGAGAAGTGGAGAGTCCAGTCCCTCTCGAGGAGCTGGGTTCCAGAGCCCAAGCTGTGCGTGGAGGTGAGCCCGACTATCTCTAGCCGGTACCTCTCAACCTCCCGCACAAGCTCAGGCTCTTTCCCCCCCAGCGAAGTGACATTCCATGTCCCAACAGCTAGCCACTGTGTCCGGGGATCAGGTCGTCGAGGCCCCTGCCTTTGACTGACACCCAATCCACACTGCACCAGTCCCCTACTGCTACCTCTGTGGATGGTGAACCCACAGGAGGTCGGGCCCACATCACCTCTTCAGGCTAAGCCCGGCCGGGCCCCATGGGCAAAAGCTCGGCCACCAAGCACTCGCAAACGAGCCCCAACCCCAAGGATAAAAGCCTTAACTGGAAAAAACTAGATTTTACAACTGTATTTATTTGTTTCTCCAATTTAAAATTACAGTCTAAAGTTACACCAAGGTTTTTTACAGTGTCTTTGACATATGATTCAAGGGGGCCTAAGTCTCCACAAGCAGCACTGGGCCAAAAGACTAAGACCTCAGTTTTATTTTCATTAAATTTTAAAAAATTTAGAGCAGTAGCCGAGCCTAACAATAAGCAATACCGGACAATGTGCAATATAATGTGCAATGTAAAGTGCAATAGTGTAGGCAACAGGTGTCTATGTCTAAAAATAACAAGTATTAAGTCTGTGTGGTAGGCTCGCAGAGACGAGAGTCCTGACATCAGGCATAATACAACAATGGCATGTTAATATGGTTAAAAAATATTATGACCTGCTCTGGCTGGATGCTTGATTGGGTGATGGGTGCACACTCCTCAGCAATGAGACAGTTGGAATTATAGATTAGAGATCAGAGTGAGTGCAGGCAGATGCAGATTAGGGCTGGCCAAGACAATTCAGTTACATTTCACCGGGTCTGGGACATGCGACAGAATGTCTGACGGCCGATTCCCTGCAGGCTATGAGACCCAGTCGAGGTCTCCACCCACTCCACCAAAAGATTTCCTGTTGACTCCATGTAACTCAGAGGGACAGATTTGGGGGAAGGGGGGAAGAGAGAGAGAGGGAGAGAAAACACAGGTTGTTAGGTATGCCCAATGTCACCTGAATAAGTAGGAACAGTATACATATTGCACTGAGTACAAGCAGGGACTCCAGCAACTAACTATGGCAGCATAACTAAAAGGGGAGAGCCAGAAGGTAACACAGGCATGAGGGAGCCCTGGGACATAAAGCAGCAGCAACTACACTGTCAACAAACTTGAGTGAGCAAGCGAGTGGGGGACTGACAGCATCCATACATCCCAGTTTACCAAAACACTATGTCAGAGGACCCTCCAGATCTACTCCTTTACCTCATAAACACCATTAACAAAAGGCTTGACTAAACAGATATGTTTTCAGCCTAGATTTAAACGCTGAGACTGTGTCTGATTCCTGAACATTACTTGGAAGGCTGTTCCATAACCATGGGGCTTTGTAAGAAAAGGCTCTGCCCCCTAATGTTGCCTTCACTATACGAGGTACCAGCAGATAGCCTGCACCTTTTGATCTAAGTAGGCGTGGTGGGTCATAAAGGAGCAGAAGTTCACTTAGGTACTGTGGTGCGAGACCATTTAGTGCTTTAAAGATCAATAGTAGTATTTTATAATCAATATGGAATTTGATTGGGAGCTAATACAGTGTGGATAAGACAGGCGTGAAGTGGTCATATTTTCTAGTTCTAGTAAGGACTCTTGCAGCTGCATTTTGAACTAACTGGAGCTTGATTAAATCAAAATCAAGTTCATTTGTACAGCGCTTTTAACAATAAACATTGTCGCAAAGCAGCTTTACAGAATTTGAATGACTTAAAACATGAGCTAATTTTATCCCTAATCTATCCCCAATGAGCAAGCCTGTGGCGACGGTGGCAAGGAAAAACTCCCTCAGACGACATGAGGAAGAAACCTCGAGAGGAACCAGACTCAAAAGGGAACCCATCCTCATTTGGGCAACAACAGACAGCCTGACTATAATATTAACAGTTTTAACAGGTATAACCCTCAACTGTCCTCATGGGGCCGTCCTTTACAGGAGTGGGGCGATAAAACTCTGACCAGACACAGGGCACCAGGATGGATCAAGCAGGTCCGAGGGGCAGAAGAGGCCAGCATCTCAATCCCAGGATCAACATGTAACTCAGAGGGACAGATGGGGGGGAGAGAGAGAGAGAGAAAGAAAACACGTTGTTAGGTATGCTCTAAAAATGACAAGTATTAAATCTGTGTGGTAGGCTCGCAGAGACGAGAGTCTTTACATCAGGCATAACACACAATGGCATGTTAATATGGTAAAAAATATATCATGACCTGCTCTGGCTGGATGCTTGATTGGGTGATGGGAGCACACTCCTCAGCAATGATGAGATGCAGATGGGACCCTTAGGCCTGGCCAAGACAATTCAGTTACATTTCACCGGGTCTGGGACATGCGACAGAATGTCTGACGGCCGATTCCCTGCAGGCTACGATAGCCAGTCGAGGTCCCCACCGTCTCCACCAAAAGATTTCCTGTTGACTCCATGTAACTCGGAGGGACAGATTTGGGGTGGGGGGGAGAGAAAGAAAACACAGGTGGTTAGGTATGCCCAATGTCACCTGAATAAGTAGGAACAGTATACATATTGCACCGAGTACAAGCAGGGACTCCGGCAACTAACTATGACAGCATAACTAAAAGGAGAGAGCCAGAAGGTAACACAGGCATGAGGGAGCCCCGGGACATAAAGCAGCCAGCCACTACACCGTCGTCAAACTGGAGTGAGCAAGCGAGTGGGGACTGACAGCATCCATACATCCCAGTTTACCAAAACACTCTATGTCTGAGGACCCTCCAGATCTACTCCTTTACTGCATAAACACCATTAACAAAAGACTTGACTAAACAGATATGTTTTCAGCCTAGACTTAAATGCTGAGACTGTGTCTGATTCCCGAACATTACTTGGAAGGCTGTTCCATAACAGTGGGGCTTTGTAAGAAAAGGCTCTGCCCCCTGATGTAGCCTTCACTATACGAGGTACCAGCAGATAGCCTGCACCTTTTGATCTAAGTAGGCGTGGCGGGTCATAGAGGAGCAGAAGTTCACTCAGGTACTGTGGTGCAAGACCATTTAGTGCTTTAAAGGTCAATAGTAGTATTTTATAATCAATACGAAATTTGATTGGGAGCCAATGCAGTGTGGATAAGACAGGCGTGATGTGGTCATATTTTCTAGTTCTAGTAAGGACTCTTGCTGCGGCATTTTGAACTAACTGGAGCTTGTTTATGCACTTATTGGAACATCCAGACAGTAAGGCATTACAATAATCCAACCTGGAGGGAACGAAAGCATGGACTAGTTTTTCTGCATCATGCAATGACATTAAATTTCTTATCTTTGCAATATTTCTGAGATGAAAGAAAGCTATCCGGGTGATGTTATCAATGTGAGTTTCGAATGAAAGACTGGGGTCAATAATCACTCCGAGGTCTTTTACTGCTGCACGTGAAGAAACAGAAAGGCCATCCAGAGTTACTGTGGAATCAGAAAACTTACTTCTAGCTGTATGTGGTCCTAGCACAAGTACTTCAGTCTTGTCAGAGTTAAGCAGAAGGAAATTTATAAGCATCCAGTGTCTAATGTCCTTAACACATTCCTCAATTTTATTAAGCTGGTGTCTCTCATCAGGTTTTGCAGAGACATACAACTGCGTGTCATCAGCATAACAGTGGAAACTAATACAATGTTTATGAATAATATCGCCCAGAGGTAACCTATATAGAGAAAAAAGCAGTGGACCCAAGACAGAACCTTGTGGAACACCAAACTTTACCTCGGTACGTCTAGAAATATCACCATTTATATCAACATACTGATAACGATCAGTTAGATAAGACCTGAGCCAGGAGAGGGCCATTCCCTTAACTCCCACAACATTTTCTAGTCTATCCAGAAGAATGGAATGATCAATGGTATCAAATGCTGCACTAAGGTCAAGCAACACAAGTAGCGAGACACAGCCCTGATCAGACGCCAACAGTAGGTCGTTTACTACTTTAACCAGTGCTGTCTCTGTGCTATGATGAGGTCTAAATCCTGACTGATACATTTCATGGATGTTATTCCTATGTAAATATGAGCATAACTGCTGTGCCACAGCTTTTTCAAGGATCTTGGAGATAAAGGGGAGGTTTGATATTGGCCGATAATTGGACAGCTGACAGGGATCAAGGACAGGTTTTTTAATCAGGGGTTTGATAACTGCTAGTTTAAAGGATTTGGGTACATAGCCAATCATAAGAGAAGAATTTATTATTTTTAGAAGCGGTTCAATTACTCCAGGCATTATCTGTTTGAATAGATGTGTCGGTAAGGGATCTAGTACGCAAGTTGAGGCTTTTGATGTAGAGATTAATGAAAGTAATTCAGTTTCTTTTAGGGGAGTAAAACATTCTAACTGATGATCTGATACAGTTATATTGTTAACTACAAGGTCACTTTCATTGTCTAACCTTAAATTAGTAGTTTGAATTTTTTGTCGGATATTCTCAATTTTGTCATTAAAAAAAATTCATGAAGTCATTGCTACTACATACTGCAGGTGTGCATGTGTTGATAGTGGACTTATTCCTGGTTAATTTTGCTACAGTATTAAATAGGAATCTAGGATTATTTTTGTTATCTTCTATTAGGGAAGAGAAATATGTTGATCTCACAGCACTAAGAGCTTTTCTATACTTCAGGAAGCTCTCCTTCCAAGCTAATTTGAACACTACCAATTTTGTTTGATGCCATTTATGTTCCAATTTTTGAGTGGTCTGTTTTAATGTGCGAGTGTCATCATTATACCAGGGTGCTAATTTTTTGTCTCTGACCATTTTCCTTTTTAGAGGAGCTACATTATCTAAAGTATGGCGGAATGTTGACTCTAAGCATTCAGTTGCCTGATCAAGTTCTGCAGGGGCTGACAGTGACCCAATCAAAGTTGACAGCTCTGGGAGATCATTTATAAAGCTCTGTGCAGTAGTTGACGTGAAAGTACGTTTAATACAGTAGCGTGGTGAGGTGCATATATTATTACTCAGACATATTTTGAATGAGATGAGACAATGATCTGAGATAACTTCAGACTGTGGAAGTATGACTATATTGTCTACGTTTAATCTGAATGTTAGTATTAGTTCAAGGGTGTGACCACCATTATGGGTCGGTCCTATGACATTCTGCTTAATCCTGACTGAATCTAAGATGGACACAAATGCTGTTTTTAAAGGGTCTTCTGGGTTATCGAAGTGAATATTAAAATCTCCGACAACTAAAGCTTTGTCTAAGGAAATAACCAAATCTGAGATAAAATCTGCAAATTCAGAAAGAAACTCAGAATATGGCCCCGGGGGCCTGTAAATAATAAGCAATGGAATTAACTGGGTAGACTTATTTTTCGAGGCTACATACATTATATGAATATGAAGAGCTTCAAATGTATTAAATTTATAACCAGGTTTGTGTGTTACACCTAGATAATCGTTATAAATAACCGCGACGCCTCCTCCTCTGCCAGTTAGACGAGGCTGGTGTATATAACTGTATCCAGGAGGACTCGCTTCATTTAATGCTATATATTCAGTTGGCTTAATCCATGTTTCTGTTAAACACAGTACATTAAACTCCTGATCAGTAATGAGTTCATTAACCATTAGCGCTTTAGATGTAAGAGATCTAATATTTAATAGCCCCACCTTTAGATCAAAGGTGCTGGCAGCAGCTGTACAGTCAGTATGATCTAATTTTATATTGATTAGGTTACTGGAACAAACTCTCTGAAAATTTCTACCTTTTTGTTGAGCTCGGGGAACAGACACAGTCTCGATGTAGTGGGCCCTGAGTGACGACTCTGTGCAGCTAGCAGACAGTCGGTTTAGCCTGTTCGTCTGCTCCCTGGCCTTGGCTATGGATTGTCAGAAATTAACTAGGCCTGTTCTGAGACTATGACCTATGCTGCAGGAAATGAGAGCAGCACCTTCCCTAGTGGGATGGATACCGTCCCGCCCTAACAGGCCAGCAGTGCCCTCAAAATTAGCCCAATTATCTATAAAGCCCACACTGTTTTCAGAGCACCACCTGGACAGCCAGCAGTTCAGCGACCATAACCTGCTGTAAGCTACATCGCCACGCCGCATTGGGATGGGGCCAGAGCATACTACAGCATCGGACATCGCCTTCGCTAATTTAAACACCTCTACAAAGTTACTCTTAGTAACCTCAGACTGACGAAGGCGTATATCATTAGCTCCTGCATGGAGAACTATCTTTGAGAACCTGTGCTTGCCTAGGACCCTAAGATTACCTGCTATGTCCGGTGCCCTGGCTCCCGGTATACACCTGACTAAAGCTGCTGGTGCCCCTAAAGGCTGAGCTAATTTCACGTGCCGTATGATAGAGTCCCCTATAACCAGAGCTCTTTCAGGTTTCTCAGTGGGTGCATCACTAAGGAGAGCAAACCTGTTTGACACGTGACGCGGAGAGGAGTGGTGCTCCCGTGGGCGAGCCTCAGCAGTAGCTTTGGCTCTACGCTTATGCCGCCGAGCCGTCACCCATTCGCCCCGCTGTAAGGGCTCTAATGCCGGAGTTGGGGGATTGCTAACTCCACCTAGGGCGTCCAGACTTTCCCTAACAGAAACTACACTGTTCTCACGCTCACTAACCTGCTCTAAAGCCTGGACACGCGCTTCTAGCACTGTAATCTTCTCTGTCAGAGAGCTAACTAATCTGCACTTATCACAAGTAAAGCTAATAGAGCTATCGCTAGTGACGGAGGAAGAATGACTAAACATTTACTGAACGTGCTGGAATGACTAAACGTTTCAGTGGAGATAAAGGGGAGGTTTGATATTGGCCGATAATTGGACAGCTGACAGGGATCAAGGTCAGGTTTCTTAATCAGGGGTTTGATAACTGCTAGTTTAAAGGATTTGGGTACATAGCCAATCGTGAGAGAATAATTTATTATTTTTAGAAGCGGTTCAATTACTTCAGGTATTATCTGTTTGAATAGACAGGTACGTAATGGATCTAGTACGCAAGCTGAGGCTTTTGATGCCAAGATTAATGAAAGTAATTCAGTTTCTTTAACACCAGAAGTCCCAGCATTTTTCTGTCTACCTAGAAGACCCACATAGGGGCCATTTGGCCCGACCACTTTTCCCCAATACACTAATCACTCATTTTGTTATGGTAATGAGGCTGTTAGTGGCAGTTTGTGGGGTGAGGAGGTCACATTTCACACACTTCACACTTCAGTGGTGAAGTCATGTTGGCTACTTCTGTGTGAATGTGAGAATGAGGAATAAAAACACATTCTATTCTAAAATGTGAACATGTGAATGTCCCATGTGACCATAACGACTCATGTGACTGCAACCAGACAATTGTTTGATGGATAAATACCTCAGTGCACATGGACTATCGCTTCAGTTCCCTCAAGAATTTTGTGGTGAAAGAAGCTCCTCTCCAAGGAACGAAGATGCAGAGATTCAACATTCAACAGCTTCTGTGTGAATGTGAGAATGAGGAATAAAAACACATTCTATTCTAAAATGTGAACATGTGAATGTCCCATGTGACCATAACCAGACAATTGTTTGATGGATAAATACCTCAGTGCACATGGACTATCGCTTCAGTTCCCTCAAGAATTTTGTGGTGAAAGAAGCTCCTCTCCAAGGAACGAAGATGCAGAGATTCAACATTCAACAGGCATTGTAAGATTTCATTTCTAAGCTGTAAGGTAACTAACAGCCACATTTCCATAACAAAATGAATGTCTACAGGGAGGACTTGGGGCCAATTGACCCTCTTGTGGGTTTTCTAGGTAAAAAGGCCAAATGGCCCCTGTCTGGGACTTCTAGTGGGGAGTAAAACATTCTAATTGATGATCTGATACAGTTATATTGTTTACTACAGGATCACTTACATTGTCTGACCTTAAATTAGTAGTTTGGACACTTTTGCTGCATTCAAATGATTGTGCTTCTATTTTGCTGCTATAATATGCTCATCTTATGTATGTTCTAGACAATACAAAAAGCACCACATGCCAAATAAATAATTGAATACATAATAATAACAATAATAATAAATGCTTCCAATGTTATAGTGTTGTTTGTATTTGGTTGCATTCACTGCATGAATATATTTGATTGACAATTTGACTGACAGTGTTTTGGCATATTTAACATTTATCCTCCAAAATAAATCAACTGTTTTGGTTTAAGATTGTGCAAGCCTTCAAATTTTCTCACTGAACATTTCTCCTTCACATTTTTCACCTGTAGGCATGTGACAAGATTTAACATGATATTGCTCAACCTACCTCTGTAAAGTCAGCTAGCAACTTATTAAAATGCACCAGAATTCAGCAAATAACATGTATGATAATAAAAAAAACTTCTGGGGGAGGACCCCCAGACCCCCCACTAATCATTTCCTTCAAACCAATGTACAACAACCTGTACAATCTGTTACACTGGCCAACCAATCTACATTCAAACTGCCATAATGTGTAGGGGGGCACTACAAGACACACATAGGCCTACAACACACAGATAAGGTGTATATCTCTGTGCAATATGATATGGTTATCAAATTAGAGGGTTATTTTCCAAAAAGTATATTGGGGCAGGGCGGCGGGGGCAGGGGCGGGTACGAGGCAGAGCCCCCCCACATAACCAATCCTAATTTAACCCCTGAGTGGGAGCCATGTTTGTTTGCTTCTGTTCTCTCCTGCAGCACTTCCAGGTGACCAAAGGACCCGAACTGTGGAAGCCGGCTGTCTTTGTAGTGCCCATTTCATTACAAGCTAATGATTTCATCCAATTAAGATAATTAAGAGTAAATTAAGAATTGTGGTGAAGCCAAGGTTTTGTAATGTAAATAGTTGTTTTGTATGAGAGAAATGTAAGACTTTTGCTATGTTTAAATATTGCCATTGTTATGTAAATGGAGGATAAATGGGGTTTTGTCTGTCTACAGCTGTTTGTGTTAATTGTAGGGGGAGGGGCTAGTGACTATTTAAGCCCTCTGAAGGAGGTAGTTCACTGTCTGGCCATTTTCATTGCAGTCTGGTTTGTAGTCCTGAGCTGTGCAGTGTTTTGCTCTTCAGACTGGAAACTTTCTTGCTATTTTAGTCTAGTTACCTTTCTGTCTTTTTTTTTGTTAAATTCATAGGCATACCTTACTTTGTAACATTTTGAAATTCCAACTTTATTTTTTTATTTTTTATTTTTGCTCACTTGCGGGAAAATCTGGACTGTAAATAAACCACCATCCTTGCACCGAAGTTGCAATTCTTGGCTGCGTCATCATTTTGTCACAGAACCCATGTGACATATGGTGTCAGAAGTGGGATGGCCAGCCGAAGAAAACCAGTTCTGACAACCCAAAAGAAAAGCAACATCAACAAGCCACTCACCCGAGCTGCTACCTCCAGGCAAGTGAAGGATGAGGCCTGGGAAACAGCTCAGTCGGGAACAGAGCAAGAGCAAACAGAAGCAGACGTCCAGGACTACAATGCAAAGGGGGCCAGATGGAAGACAAAGGGTGGTGTTCCAGCTTCCTCAGTAGTGGCCACATCACTAACAGACTTGGTACGAGACTTCCTCACAGCCCAGCAGATGCGAGATGAGGTTTGTCAGGAGGCACAGATGCGACGTGATGAGGCCATGCGGGAAGAACTATGCAATTTTCTCACAGCAATGCGACCTCGCCAAGAACATCCTCTCTTACACCAACTGGCATCTTCCAGCATGCTTGAAGAGAAAAGCCCAAGATTCCACCTGCCACCAGTAACTCCATCCCAGCCATCCGGAGGACCCCAGAAGCCAGAGCCAGACCCCACTACCCAGCCCCATGCAGCAAATCCAGAAGACTCACCAGCATACTCACCAACTCCTCCAGCATCCAATGCAGTAGCGCCAGCATTCCTGTCAGCCGTCCCAGCACACCTGCCGCCAGCACCAGCCAGCCCTGCATACCCACAGATGACGATGTACCCAGGATGACCTCGCGAACCAAAGCTGCACCCTTACCAGCAGGGAGAAGATATGGAGAATTTCCTGCTGAGGTTTGAGCATCTCGCACGTACATGGCAGTGGCCAGAATGGGAGTGGGCAGTCAGACTGATTCCACTGCTCACTGGCAAGGCCCTGGAAGCATATTCGGCAATGGATGAGGACCATGCAGATGACTTCCAGAAGCTGAAGGAGGCCCTTCTGATGAAATTTGACATCACCAAGGAGACGTATCGACAGCGGTTTAGGAGGAGCATGGTACCAGCTGGAGAAACACCGATGGAGACCTATCATCGCTTGAAGCATCTCTTCCATTGGTGGGTGCAACCAGAAAAACATACCAAGGAGGAGATCGGTGAGAAGGTGATAATGGAGCAGCTGTTGAATGTCCTGTCCCCAGAGGTGCGGACCTGGGTCCGTGAACATGAGCCAGAAGATGGAAAGACTGCTGCTAAGCTGGCATTGCAGTACATTAATGCCCACAAGGTGACACCCAACCACCCATCATTCCCTCACAAGCCATCACAGGGCTATAAGCCAAGTGCAGGTAACTCTGGGGGTGGGGATGCTACTCACACCGTGGGAGGTAACAATACTGCACACACAATTGGGGGTAATGGGAGGTCTGAATTGATATGTTTTTTCTGTCAACAGAAAGGCCACAAGGCATCTGTTTGTCCCTTAAGGAAGCCAAAACTGTCTGGGTTTTATGTGCCACGGGAGGGGGATGCCAGATCTGAGGTTAATAACATGGAACCAGTAAACCAAAAAGTAAAAGTTAATGGGGTTACACTTGATGCTATGATGGATACTGGTAGTGCTGTGTCTTTAATCAAAATGTGTCATGTACCTTTAAACTGTCTTGACTATCAGAACCAGAAAGAAATTGCGTACATGGAGATAAAAAGCAACATCCACTAGCAGAGCTTACTGTTGAAATTGATGGGGTGAAATACTTACTGGAAATGGTGGTGGTTGAAAACTTACCTTTTGATGTTATCCTGGGGAGGGATGTACCAGTGTGGAATGACTTACTGGGATCTGTTGCCAATGATGTGGATGTGTCATGCCCTGTGGTAACCCACTCGCAGAAAGCTGTGGAGCCATTACCCAATCTGTCTGATGACCTGATCCAGGATGGTGGTAAAGGGCCCCGGAAGTCGCGTTGCCAGTGACGCTTAGAGAAGTATAGCCATGGGGGGTTGTTTCAGAAAGTTGACACTGAGGGGTTGAATGTTGATTGGGATGTGCCACATGACATTGTTAAACTGCAACAGGCAGACACCACACTTAGCTCACTGTTCCAAAAAGCAGAGTCTAACATCACTGAGAAGTTTGCTCCAGACAGGTACCTGATTGAAAATGATATTCTGTACAATCAGTCAGATGCAGGTGTGAAACGACTGGTAGTTCCAGTTACCTGTAGACCTCTTGTTCTCCATCTAGCACACACTGTCCCATGGGCTGGGCATTTGGGGCAGCAGAAAACCTATCTTAGGTTAGGTGCTAGATTCTTCTGGCCAACAATGTACACTGACACACAACACTACTGTAAAACATGTCCTGTCTGTCAAAAAACTTCTGGTGTCCGCAGGTCTGAAAGAGCTCCATTGTGTCCACTGCCCGTCATCTCCTCTCCTTTCCACAGAATTGCCATGGACATTGTGGGACCCTTGGAGACAAGCAGCTCTGGGTACAGGTACATACTGGTGGTGTGCGATTATGCCACCAGGTTCCCAGAAGCCTTTCCACTGTGAAGCATAACTACACCCAAGGTGATCAGTGCTCTTGTTCAGTTGTTTTCCAGAGTTGGCATTCCTGATGAAATCACTGACCAAGGCACCAACTTCACCTCACGCCTGATGATGCAGCTCTACCGGCAGCTGGGGATCAAGGCCCTGAAGACCACACCATATCATCCCCAAACCGACGGGCTCATTGAGCAGTTTAATCAAACCTTGAAGTCAATGCTCCGCAAGTTTGTGGATGACACAGGCCGGGATTGGGACAAGTGGCTGCCTTTCCTGTTGTTCGCTTATCGGGAAGTACCTCAAGCGTCAACTGGCTTTTCACTGTTCGAGCTCTTGTACGGATGGTCAGTGAGGGGGCCACTAGACCTCCTGAAGAGTTCGTGGGAAAGCACCACCACCACCGAGCCCAACAGCCAAGGCATCATGCAGTATGTACTCCAGATGCGGAACCGGCTGGAGAAGTACCAGCAAGAAGCCCAGGAGAATCTTCAGGCAGCCCAACATGACCAGAAGAGGTGGTATGACCAAAATGCACGGATGAGGGCGTTTCAAGTAGGCCAAAAAGTGCTCCTGTTGTTGCCCTGTTCTTCTAGCAAGTTGTTGGCCAAGTGGCAAGGGCCATACACCATCCAGCAAAAGATCAGCCCGACAACGTATGAAGTCCACCATCCAGAGAAGGGTACGCCTCTTCAAACTTACCATGTGAATCTCCTCAGGGCCTGGCATGAGCGAGCAGACCACAAAGACAACAAGACGGCGCTGTTTGTCCAGTACGTGGAGGAGGAGGCGGAGCCGGAGGAGCTGTTGCAGGCATGGAGTGGTGAGACGGAGGTGACCCTGCCACACCTGGATGGTGAGAAACAAATGAACTTGTTTGATCTGTTCAGCCATTATCCTGCCCTCTTCCAGCAGAAGCCATGGAAAACCACACTCCTGGAACACACCATCTGTCTCAAACCTGACCAGATCCCCATCAGACAGCCACCTTATCGCATTCCTGAGAGGCTGGTTGAGGCTCCAGAGAAGGAGGTTCATGACATGCTGGACCTAGGTGTGATAGAGCCATCAGCCAGTGAATGGAGCAGCCCGATCGTGATCATGCCAAAGAAGGATGGGTCCATACGGGTGTGCCTTGACTTCCGGAGATTGAATGTCATTGCTCACTCCGACGCCTATCCAATGCCACGCATAGATGAGCTGCTGAAGAAGGTAGGCCATGCCAATTTCATTACAACTTTAGACCTCTGTAAAGGGTATTGGCAGGTCCCTTGAGAGGAGAAGTCCAAAGCCTACACTGCTTTCCGCACACCTATGGGCCTTTTCCAGTTCCGCATGATGCCCTTTGGCCTTCATGGCGCACCTGCCAGTTTTCAGCGGTTAATGGACCGAGTACTCAAAGATTGCTCTGACTATAGTGCTGCATATTTAGATGATGTTGTGATTTTTAGTAACACCTGGCAGCAACATCTGGAGCACCTGCATCATGTCCTTGAGAAGATCCAGCAAGCGGGTCTGACGCTGAATGTGTAGAAGTGCGAGTGGGCAAGAACAGAAACAAGGTACCTGGGATACCAGTTGGGAAAAGGCACCATCAGACTGCAAGTGGACAAGGTACAAGCAATCAGGGATAGTCCACATCCAACAACCAAGACCCAAGTAAAATCTTTCCTCGGCATGATTGGCTGGTACTGAAGATTTATTCCTCAGTGTGCTACCATTGCTGTTCCATTAACTGATCTCACTAAGAAATCTGCCAGTAACCCTGTCATTTGGACTGATGAATGTGAAGCTGCCTTTAATTCTTTGAAGGAGTGTTTGTGTGCCTCTCCTGTACTCCAGACCCCTGACTTCAAAAAGCGCTTCCTTGTCGAGGTGGATGCTTCCGGATGTGGCCTGGGAGCTGTGCTTGCACAAGGAGAATGAGGTGAAGAACGGCCTGTCCTATACCTCAGTAGGAAACTGCTGCCATGAGAAACAAGGTATTCAGCTGTGGAGAAGGAATGCCTTGCAATTAAGTGGGCATTAGATAATTCGAGGTATTATCTGTTGGGCCGGGATTTTGATCTTTACACAGACCACAGAGCACTGACATGGATGAACACCATGAAGAACAAGAATGCCCGGGTGACAAGATGGTACTTGGAGTTGCAGCCTTTCCAGTTCTGTGTCCATTACAAGCAAGGCCAGCAGAACGTTGCCGCTGACTACCTGTCCAGGCTGCCCAATATTGCCACCCTAGGAGAGGAGGGTGGTAATGTCACACGGAGCTCTTTCAGTACCGGCACCAGGCGCCAATGCACCACACTACACACCAGCACCTGATACCATACATATCATTTATGTTGAGCTACTGCTAAATTACCAGCTAACTAACTCTGTGGGTGCACACACAAGTTGTTTATAGCAATAGTTTAATAACAAAAGTACCTCATCGTTAAATAATCACACACACATGGGTTTCAATACAATCTTTATTAACTTATCTTAGCGTGGTGAGTGGGAGCCATGTTTGTTTGATTCTGTTCTCTCCTGCAGCACTTCCAGGTGACCAAAGGACCCAAACTGTGGAAGCCGGCTGTCTTTGTAGTGCCAGTTTCATTACAGGCTAATGATTTCATCCAATTAAGATAATTAAGAGTAAATTAAGAATTGTGGTGAAGCCAAGGTTTTGTAATGTAAATAGTTGTTTTGTATGAGAGAAATGTAAGTGTAAACGTTCCCTGCGTGTGGGTGGAGCACAGAGGACGGCAGGACAGAGATCAGGGTGAACAGGAGGCTTTATTGCCGCACTTTTCAGTCTGACAATTAAATAAGCAATCAGAGAGACAGAGACACACACACTGTAGTCTCCTCTGGGGAAGCTCCCTTCCACTCTCACTCTCCCTCCTTAAATAGGGCGCGGTCACTGGGAAGACACACACAAACACAGGTTAATTGCCGTCAGGTGTAGTGATTCTGCCACTTACCGTCCCTGACTCCACCCTCCTGTCACAGACCGGTGCTTGACCACACCCCCGCTACCACATACCCCCACCACCCGACTCAGGCCGGGCGGCCATCCTGCCTGCAGCCGACTCCCCCCCCCCCCCCCCCCCCTTGACGGGAGAGGAAGTCCGCCATGACCATCTGCGCCCCCGGCCTGTGGACCACTTTGAAATTGACGGGTTGGAGTGCCAGATACCAACAGGTGATCCACGCATTGGCATCCTTCATGCGGTGGAGCCACTGGGTGGTCTGACCAGAGGGTGAAAGGGCGCCCCAGCAGGTAGTAACGGAGGGCGAGGATCGCCCACTTGATCACTAGACACTCTTTTTCAATTGTGCTGTAGCGCCCCTCACGCACTGACAGCTTCCTGCTAATATACAGGACGGGGCGGTCCTCTCCACCTCCTGGGACAAAACCGCCCCCAGCCCTCTGTCCGACGCGTCGGTCTGTAACACAAAAGGGAGAGAAAAGTCAGGGGAGTGTAATAGTGGCCCCACACACAGTGCAGCCTTTACCTCAGTGAAAGCCCGCTGGCATTGCTCCGTCCACTGGACCGGATCTGGTGCCCCCTTTTTAGTGAGATCAGTCAGCGGGCTGGTGACGTCTGAATAATTAGGTATAAACCTACGATAGTAGCCAGCCAGCCCCATGAACTGTCTCACCCCATTTTTGGTCTTGGGCCTCGGGCAGGCCGCAATTGCTGCTGTCTTGTTAATTTGAGGACGCACCTACCCGTTGCCCAAGTGGAAGCCCAGATACCGTACTTCCACCCGCCCAATCGCACACTTCTTCGGGTTGGCTGTGAGACCCGCTCGCCTCAGCGACTTAAGGACGGCCCTCAGGTGTTGTAAGTGCCGCTGCCAGTCATTACTATAAACGATGATATCATCGAGGTATGCGGCTGCATAGGTGGTGTGGGGGCGGAGGACCCTGTCCATCAGCTGCTGAAATGTAGCAGGCACCCCAAACAGCCCAAAAGGAAGTGTGATGAATTGGTGCAAGCCGAACGGTGTGGAAAAGGCCATTTTTTCCCGGGATAATGGAGTCAAGGGGATCTGCCAATATCCCTTCGTCAAATCCAGTGTCGAATAAAAGCGAGCCGTGCCTAGTCAATCGAGCAACTCATCAACCCGAGGCATTGGGTACGCGTCGAATTTAGACACCGCGTTGACTTTTCTATAGTCCACACAGAACCGGACCGACCCATCAGCCTTGGGGACCAAGACCACCGGGCTGCTCCAGTCACTGTGGGACTCCTCAACGATGCCCATTTCGAGCATGGTCTGAAGTTCTTCCCGAACCACCTTTTTTTTGTGTTCGGGTAGCCTGTAAGGGCGGCTACACACTGCCACCCCCGGGGGCATCTCTATGTGGTGCTCTATGAGGTTAGTGCAGCCGGGCAGGGGCGAGAACACATCCGAAAACTCGGCCTGCAACTGGGTGACCTCCGTGAGTTGGGTCGGGGAGAGGTGGTCTCCACAGGGGACCGGAGAGGTACGTGATGCCAATGTTCCTTTTTGAACCTCCGGCCCCAGCTCCACCTTCTCCGGAACTACCGACACCAATGCCATGGGGACCTCCTCGTTCCAGAGTTTAAGCAGACTGAGGTGGTAAATCTGTAGCGCCCCACCCCTGTCCGTTCGCCTCACCTCATAGTCGACGTCCCCAACTCACCGTGTGACCTCAAAGGGTCCTTGCCACTTGGCGATCAATTTGGAGCTCGACGTGGGCAACAGTATGAGTACCTTATCTCCCGGAGTGAATTCTCTAAGGCGCGTACCCTTGTTGTACAGGCGGGCTTGCCATTCCTGGGCCTGCCGCAAATTCTCCTGAGTTAGGTGGGTGAGCGTGTGGAGTTTTGCACGCAGGTCTATAACGTATTGAATTTCGTTTTTGCTTTGTGAAGGACCCTCCTCCCAATTTTCCCGCAGCACATCCAGGACGCCACGCAGCTTACGCCCATATAATAATTCGAACGGGGAGAACCCCGTGGAGGCTTGGGGGACCTCTCGCACTGAGAACAACAAGGATTCGAGCCACTTATCCCAATTACGTGCGTCCTCACTTACGAATTTTTTGATAATATTTTTGAGGGTGCGGTTGAACCGTTCCACTAAACCGTCTGTTTGTGGGTGATACACACTGGTGCGGATCGGCTTAATCCCCAATAACCCATACAGCTCGCGTAGTGTTCGTGACATAAACGTGGTGCCTTGATCAGTCAGAATCTCTTTCAGGATTCCAACTCGGGAGATGACGCGGAAGAGCGCCTCTGCAATACTGCGTGCTGAGATATTGCGCAGAGGCACGGCTTCCGGGTATCGCGTTGCATAGTCCACCAGAACTAATATAAAGCGGTACCCTCGTGCTGACTGATCTAATGGCCCCACGAGATCTATCCCAATTCTCTCCAACGGGGTCTTGATTAATGGAAGAGGATGCAAAGGCGCTTTTGGAATGGCCGCTGGATTTACTAACTGGCATTCGCGGCATGCCGTACACCACCTACGAACATCGCCGTGAATCCCCAGCCAATAGAATCGGGCCATTATTCGGGCTAGTGTCTTATCCTGCCCTAAGTGTCCAGCCATGGGATTAAAGTGAGCCGCCTGGAATACCAATTCCTGGGGGCTCTTCGGAATTAAAAGCTGTGTGACTCGCTCTTTCGTTTGAGTGTTCTGTGTCACTCAGTATAATCTATCCTTCATAACTGCGAAGTAGGGGAAGGACGGGGTGGCGTTCGGCTGGAGCGTTTGACCATAGATTACTCTCACTTGGTCAAATGCATATCACAGAGTCTCGTCTCGCGATTGTTCTAATGGGAAATCCGCGAGGGATTCCCCAATATAGAGAGGAGGAGCCGGCAGCTCCTCACTCTGACACGGAGATGACGTAGACGGCTCTGTGACAGCTGCTCCCGCCAAAGCAACACCGGGATCTCCCCCTGTCAAATGGCAGGACTCACTCTTTACTAGGCGTGTCATTAAACCCCGAAATCCTGGCCAATCAGTCCCCAAAATCAAAGAGTGGGTAAGGCGAGGATTAACCGCCACCTTCACTATAAATTTTTCCCCTCTGAAAATAATGTGGACCGACACCAAAGGGTAGCGGTGAACATCCCCGTGCACACACAACACCTTCACCCCCTGTGCTCCCCCGAATGCCTTGTTTTGCACCAGGCTTTGGTGAATTGAGGTCTGGTTACAACCAGAATCCACCAACGCCTGACATGTATCCCCTTGGATACTCACCGGTATGCGATACGCTCCAGCCCGATCGAGGGCAGCCTCTGGCGCGTCGGGGATCCGAACCACCGTGCCCACTCCCATTGCTGTGCACTGTTGTTGAAGGTGGCCTGGCTCCCCGCAGTGCCAGCAAACCGGCCCGGGCTTTCCCTCTGCACCAGTGTTCTGGGGCTCACTCACCTGACGGGGGGGAGAGACAGACGCAGAAGGGAGAAATGGGAGGGCACCGCGGGTGCGGCGGGCCGGCTGGGGTGGAGCCGGCCCCCGTCTCTGCGGTGGGGGAATGGGGCAAGGACGGGACACAGAAGGAGGGGGAGAGGGAGAAGAGGAGAGAGGGGTCGACATCATCTGCTGTCCTGCCGCCGGAACAGCTGCCAAATGATCCTCCGCCAGCTCGACTGCCTGATCCAGTGATGCTGGGCGGTGGCACTGGACCCACTCCGCGGTTCCTGCTGGTAAGCGGGCGATGAACTGTTCCAGCACCACCTGGTCGATGATCCCCTCGGTGTTGCGATCGTTGGCCCTCAACCAGCGCCAGCAGGCGTCCCGGAGCTGCTGGCCGAACGCGAACGACCGGCCGACTTCCTCCAATCGCAGAGCGCGGAAGCGCTGGCGCTGTTACTTTGGTGTGCGCCCCATGCGCTGGAGGACTGCCCGGCGAAGGTCCACGTAGGCCAGCCGGCGGTCGGCGGGGAGCTGTAGTGCGGCCAGCTGTGCCTCTCCCGTTAGGAGGGGGAGAAGGCGTGCCGCGCGCTGCTCCATCGGCCACCCCAAGACTTCTGCGACCTGTTCGAACAGCGTGATGAATGCCTCGGGGTTGTCCTGCGGGCCCATCTTGGTGACAGTGAGGGGAGACAGGCCCACGGCCGGAGCGCTGGTGGACCCCGCCAACGCGAGGAGGTGCTGGAACGCCTCACGGTCTTCCTGCTGGGCCAGCACCAGGGCTTCGAAGTGCCGCTCTTGTTCCTTCCGGAGTGCGACGAGTGCCTGGTGCTGGCTTTGCTGAGCTGTGGCGAGGGCGTGGACCAGGTCGGTGAACGGGGAGGATTCCATGGGGCTGCTTGGTTGGTGCTCCACTTTCCCGGGTTTCGGCACCACTGTAAACATTCCCTGCATGTGGGTGGAGCACAGAGGACGGCAGGACAGAGATCAGGGTGAACAGGAGGCTTTATTGCCGCACTTTTCAGTCTGACAATTAAATAAGCAATCAGAGAGACAGAGACACACACACTGTAGTCTCCTCTGGGGAAGCTCCCTTCCGCTCTCATTCTCCCTCATTAAATAGGGCGCGGTCACTGGGAAGACACGCACAAACACAGGTTAATTGCCATCAGGTGTAGTGATTCTGCCACTTACCTTCCCTGACTCCGCCCTCCTGTCACAGACCGGCGCTTGACCACGCCCCCGCTGCCACAGTAAGACTTTTGCTATGTATAAATATTGCCATTGTTAGGTAAATGGAGGATAAATGGGGTTTTGTCTGTCTACAGCTGTTTGTGTTAATTGTAGGGGGAGGGGCTAGTGACTATTTAAGTCCTCTGAAGGAGGTAGTTAACTGTCTGGCCATTTTCATTGCAGTCTGGTTTGTAGTCCTGAGCTGTGCAGTGTTTTGCTCTTCAGACTGGAAACTTTCTTGCTATTTTAGTCTAGTTACCTTTCTGTCTTTTTTTTTTGTTAAATTCATAGGCATACCTTACTTTGTAACATTTTGAAATTCCAACTTTATTTTTTTATTTTTTATTTTTGCTCACTTGCAGGAAAATCTGGACTGTAAATAAACCACCATCCTTGCACCGAAGTTGCAATTCTTGGCTGCGTCATCATTTCGTCACAGAACCCATGTGACACTAAGGTATGGCAGAATGTTAACGCTAAGCATTCAGTTGCCTGATCAAGTTCCGCAGGGGCTGACAGTGACCCAATCAAAGTTGATACCTCTGGGAGATCATTTATAAAGCTCTGTGCAGTAGTTGACGCAAATGTACATTTAATACAGTAGCGTGGTGAGGTGCATATATTATTACTCCGACATAGTTTGAATGAGATGAGATAACGATCCGAGAACTTCAGACTGTGGAAGTATGACTATATTGTCTATGTTTAACCTGAATGTTAGTATTAGATCGAGGGTGTGACCACCATTATGGGTCGGTCCTATGACATTCTGATTAATCCTTACTGAATCTAAAATGGACACAAACACTGTTTTTAAAGGGTCTTCTGGGTTATTGAAATGAATATTAAAATCTCCGACAACTAAAGCTTTGTCTAAGGAAATAACCAGATCTGAGATAAAATCTGCAAATTCAGAAAGAAACTCAGAATATGGCCCCGGGGGCCTGTAAATAATAAGCAATGGAATAAACTGGGTAGACTTATATTTCGAGGCTACATACATTTGAAGTTCCTCATACTCAATGTATTAAATTTATAACCAGGTTTTTGTGTTATACTTAGATAATCATTATAAATAACCACAACACCACCTCCTCTGCCAGTTAGACGAGGCTGGTGTATATAACTGTATCCAGGAGGACTCGCTTCATTTAATGCTATATATTCATTTGGCTTAATCCATGTTTCAGTTAAACAAAGTACATTAAACTCCTGATCAGTAATGAGTTCATTAACCATTAGCGCTTTAGATGTAAGAGATCTAATATTTAATAGCCCCACCTTTAGATAAAAGGTGCTGGCCAGCTGTACAGTCAGTATGATCTAATTTTATATTGATTAGGTTACTGGACCAAACTCTCTGAAAATTTCTACCTTTTTGTTTAGCCTGGGGAACAGACACAGTCTCAATGTAGTGGACTCTGAGTGATGACTAACAGACAGTCGGTTTAGCCTGTTCGTCTGCTCCCTGGCCTTGGCTATGGATTTTCAGGAATTAACTAGGCCTGTTCTGAGACTATGACCTATGCTGCAGGAAATGAGAGCAGCACCTTCCCGAGTGGGATGGATACCGTCCTGCCCTAACAGGCCAGCAGTGCCCTCAAAATTAGCCCAATTATCTATAAAGCACACACTGTTTTCAGAGCACCACCTGGACAGCCAGCAGTTCAGCGAACATAACCTGCTGTAAGCTATATCGCCACGCTGCATTGGGATGGGGCCAGAACATACTACAGCATCGGACATCGCCTTCGCCAATTTAAATTCATCCAGACGACGTCTCTTTCAGGGAAGACCTTGCATTTTCCAACATGACAATGCCAAACCACATACTGCATCAATTACAGCATCATGGCTGCGTAGAAGAAGGGTCCGGGTACTGAACTGGCCAGCCTGCAGTCCAGATCTTTCACCCATAGAAAACGTTTGGCGCATCATAAAATGGAAGATACGACAAAAAAGACCTAAGACAGTTGAGCAATTAGAATCCTACATTAGACAAGAATGGGTTAACATTCCTATCCCTAAACTTGAGCAACTTGTCTCCTCAGTCCCCAGACGTTTACAGACTGTTGTAAAGAGAAAAGGGGATGTCTCACAGTGGTAAACATGGCTTTGTCCCAACTTTTTTGAGATGTGTTGTCATGAAATTTAAAATCATCTATTTTTTCTCTTTAAATTATACATTTTCTCAGTTTAAACATTTGATATGTCATCTATGTTCTATTCTGAATAAAATATGGAATTTTGAAACTTCCACATCATTGCATTCCATTTTTATTTACAATTTGTACTTTGTCCCAACTTTTTTGGAATCGGGGTTGTAGTAGAGTTCTAGTAAACGTGGGTTCATTCAGACGTGGTGCTTGGTAGAAAGCGACTCGCGTTGCGTCTCTGTCTGTCGGAGATTTTTTTTAACCATCGGTTAAAAACAGTTTTTTTGACTTCACGCATTGAGTGTCTGACACTTTCTTGCTGTAATTCATGTAAAAATAAAGGTAGTAGTGGTATAAGTATTACAAATTAAGCCACACACACACACACACACACACACTCCCCCTCTCTCTCTGTCTCTCGCTTACTCACACACACACACTCCCCCCTCTCTCTCTGTCTCTCTCTTACTCACACACACTCCCCCTTTCTCTCTCTGTCTCTCTCTTACTCACACACACTCCCCCTCTCTCTCTCTGTCTCTCTCTTAATCACACACACTCCCCCTCTCTCTCTCTCTGTCTCTCTCTTAATAACACACACTCCCCCTCTCTCTCTCTTACTCTCTCACACACACACACACACACACACACTCCCCCTCTCTCTCTCTCTCTCTCTCTCTCACTCATACACACTCCCCCCTCTCTCTCTTACTCACACACACACACACACACACTCCCCCTCTCTCTCTCTTACTCACACACACTCCCCCTCTCTCTCTCTTACTCACACACACTCCCCCTTTCTCTCTCTGTCTCTCTCTTACTCACACACACTTCCCCCTCTCTCTGTCTCTCTCTTACTCACACACACTTCCCCCTATGTCTCTCTCTTACTCACACACACTTCCCCATCTCTCTCTCTGTCTTTCTCACACACACACACACACACACACACACACACACACAGACTCCCCCATCTCTCTCTCTGTCTCTCTTAAGGCCTCTGCATGCTCTTGTGACAAGGCTTTCGCAGATAGCTTTTCGCAGACAGTTGTAATTTATCATTGAGCGGGGAGTATAGGCGTGCGCAATGTTATTCACTGCCACAACGCAAGGGGGCGCGAAGTCACGAAATCGCTAGGAGTAGTTGGTGGGTGTGGTTAGTGGAGTGTTTATTCTCCGGTTACTTATAATGACTAGAACTGGAGTCGTATAGATGTATGTACTTCCTCACTTCCTCGATCAACCGCTCTTCGTGCTGCTCCATCTTCGCTCGTGTTTTTAAAAACGGCGGTCGTGAAAACAAAACAAACCGGGAAAGTAGGGAAGCGGAAGTGCGTGTACAGTGGATGTAGAGTGGACCAATCAGAGTCCTCTTGTCTGCGACGCTGTCTGCGAGGCTTCTGCGGTGGTCACAATTTTTGGGAGGTGCACGCAGAGCATCTGCGAAGGTGGGGGGGCTACGCAGACACTGTCTGCGATGCTATCTGCGAGGACTGGGTTGTCAGCATAAATTGGCCTTTACTCACACACATTCCCCCCCATCTCTCTCTCTCTGTCTCTCTCTTACTCACACACACACTCCCCCCCTCTCTCTCTCTCTCACACACACACACTCCCCCCTCTCTCTCTCTCTCTCACACACACACACACACACACACTCCCCCCCTCGCTCTCTCTTACTCACACACACACTCCCCCCCCCTCTCTCTCTCTCTCTCTCTCACTCACACACACACACACACTCCCCCCTCCCTCTCTCTTACTCACACACACTCCCCCCTCTCTCTCTCACTCACACACACACTCCCCCCTCCCTCTCTCTTACTCACACACACACACACACTCCCCCTCTCTCTCTCTTACTCACACACACTCCCCCTCTCTCTGTCTCTCTCTTACTCACACACACACTCCCCCTTTATCTCTCTGTCTCTCTCTTACTCACACACACTCCCCCCTCTGTCTCTCTCTTACTCACACACACTCCCCCCTCTATCTCTCTCTCTGTCTCTCTCTTACTCACACACACACACTCCCCCTCTCTCTTACTCACACACACACACTCCCGTCTCTCTTACTCACACACACACTCCCCCACTCTCTTACACACACACACACACACACACACACTCCCCCTCCCTCTCTCTTACTCACACACACACTCCCCCTCCCTCTCTCTTACTCACACACACACTCCCCCCTCCCTCTCTCTTACTCACACACACACACTCCCCCCTCCCCCTCTCTTACTCACACACACACTCCCCCCCTCTTACTCACACACACACACTCCCCCCTCCCTCTCTCTTACTCACACACACACACTCCCCCCTCCCCCTCTCTTACTCACACACACACTCCCCCCCTCTTACTCACACACACACACACACACACACACACACTCCCCCCTCCCCCTCTCTTACTCACACACACACTCCCCCCCTCTTACTCACACACACACACACACTCCCCCCTCCCTCTCTCTTACTCACACACACACTCCCCCCTGCCTCTCTCTTACTCACACACACACACACACACACACTCCCCCCTGCCTCTCTCTTACTCACACAAACACACACACACACACACACACACACTCCCCCCCCTTACTCACACACACACACACACACACACTCCCCCCCCCTTACTCACACACACACACACACACACACTTCCCCTCTCTCTCACTCACACACACACACTCCCCCTCTCTCTCACTCACACACACACACTCCCCCTCTCTCTTACTCACACACACACACACACACACTCCCCCTCTCTCTTACTCTCACACACACACTCCCCCTCTCTCTCTCTCTTACACACACACACACACACACACACTCCCCCTCTCTCTCTCTGTCTCTCTTACTCACACACACACACTCCCTCCCATCTCTCTCTCTGTTTCTCTCTTACACACAGTCCCCCTCTATCTCTCTCTGTCTCTCTCTTACTCACACACACCTGTTGTGGAAATTAAAAAAGAAAGAACCAAAAAAAAAAAATCCCACTGATCATAAAAAAATTAAAAGTTAAAAAAGAAAGTTATGTTGAGTAGGAAAACTCTTGTTCATTACATTTCATTGTTGTAAAACTTGTTCTGTAAATAGTTCGTTTGCTATCGTGATCAAAACCAGTGATCTGAAGCTCAATCCTGATGCGGTCCTGTAAATAGTTTTCTAATCAGCAATAAATATAACAATTTCTGATCAACCCATATCAATTACATGCTTAAAATAACATACTGGTTAAAACTCCGCCCGTTTCAAGACAACCAGACCCACTTCCAGGTTATGCCCCGCCCGCTTCCGGGTACGGATACAGATAATTCATATGGTTAACAGATACAGATAATACTGTACTCGCTCATCCCTACTAAACATCCTGCACTCAGCATACTGAACAGGCTGAAGGTGTGCCATGATGAAAGGATTCACGTACCTTAATCGAAGATCTGTCGATATTAAAGCAGATCCGATGTGGATGGCCTCCACTTGTGGTCTTTATGCAGGAGGAGAAAAAGAAAGCTTCCGGTCTCGGCGTTCTTCCGAGGAAAAAGGAAAGCGACAGTGCAATAAAAATGAAGATAATACTGGAAAATTATTTGTAGAAACAAAAAGAAAATAAAAAAAAGATTAGTAATTAACGCCAATGCTTGCGGGAAAAAAAGGACTCGTTGTAAACAACTCAGGAACCAGGAAGTGCATAGCAACTCAACCAGGAAGTCCACTGTCCTCTGAAATAATAATATAAATAATAAATAATAGAAATACTACAGACAAACTATTTAGAATTTTCTATATTTCTGCATAAATATGACCCAAAACATCATCAGATTTTCACACAAGTCCTAAAAGTAGATAAAGAGAACCCAGTTAAACAAATGAGACAAAAATATTATACTTGGTCATTTATTTATTGAGGAAAATGATCCAATATTACATATCTGTGAGTGGCAAAAGTATGTGAACCCTTGCTTTCAGTAGACGCATTTTTTTAGGCTTGCTTTTAATCTATAGGTTTTTTTAAATAAATTTATTTTTTTTATTTAGTTAGCCTTTTTAATTAGTTACTGAATTATTTATTAGTTTGTGATTGTAAAGTGCTTAGAGCATATTTGTTTAGGGTTAGGGTTAGGGTTAGGCATTAAATAAATAGGCATTAAATAAATTGTATTATTTTAATTTTTGGTAAAACTATAGATAATTACAAAAACATAAAATTCATATCCGGTTGCTGGTCACCATCCTTATGTAAGGATCTAAGGGCATATAGACACTTGTTTGCTTCTATGAGTTTTCCCTTAACATGCTCTTTAAATTTCTTATTACTCTGAAAAGTTACACTTAGTATTTTAAAGTGCATATCCTGGACCAATTTTTTTTTTTTTTAATATACATGAAAGTATGTCCCTTTACACACTCATCCAGAAGGGGAATTTTGCACAAGGCCATCTGTCTACAGCAGAAAAAAATAAAATAAAATATGTCTGGAAAAATCCCAAGGGAATCTTGAGCCAGATTCGTGACATCACCTGTAAAAACGCCAGCAGGCTGCGTGAGCTTTGCATGGTTTCAGTGCACAGCCTGTGTAGACCAAGCGCTCCCATTTCTCTCTCGTTGTCCGGTCTTTTGGGAAACGCTGAGTACTAATCCCCTCAAGATTGGTGTTGCTACACCCTCCTACGATACATCTCATCTCATCTCATTATCTCTAGCCGCTTTATCCTTCTACAGGGTCGCAGGCAAGCTGGAGCCTATCCCAGCTGCCTACGGGTGAAAGGCGGGGTTCACCCTAGACAAGTTGCCAGGTCATCACAGGGCTGACACATAGACACAGACAACCATTCACACTCACATTCACACCTACGGTCAATTTTAGAGTCACCAGTTAACCTAACCTGCATGTCTTTGGGCTGTGGGGGAAACCGGAGTACCCGGAGGAAACCCACGCGGACATGGGGAGAACATGCAAACTCCACACAGAAAGGCCCTCGCCGGCCCCGGGGCTCGAACCCAGGACCTTCTTGCTGTGAGGCGACAGCGCTAACCACTACACCACCATGCCGCCACGATACATCTGTTAACAATTTTAATAATTACATGATAAATGTTGAAGAAATTTGCAGAAAACCACCAGGTAGTTTTCTCATAAACAAACCAGCGCTGACGTAGGATTCAGAGGGAGGCGTCCCGCACATGACGTCATGAAAATCAATGTTTGGCGGGAAATCCAAATGGCAAGTTTTTTCAGAGGCGGACCAATTTGCCTCAAATGGCTTGATTTCAACTGAATTTTTCTGGTATTGCACAAGGTAAGAAAAATTTCAGAGAATGCAGATTGTTATAGATATTTGACCAAAGTTTAATATAAAATTGGAGAATTACATTGATCTTGCTCCTGAATTTACCCGTGATATGCCCTTTAAGCCTCTCTACTTGCTTTATGCTACAATCTGAATTCATGTCTCCCTTAGTTTTCTGATAAATAACTAATTAATTACTTTTATTAATATTGTAGGGCAGGCAGGCAAGCTGGAGCCTATCCCAGCTGACTACAGGCGAAAAGTGGGGTACACCCTAGACATGTCGCCAGGTCATCACAGGGCTGACACATAGACACAGACAACCATTCACACTCACATTCACACCTATGGTCAATTTTAGAGTCACCAGTTAACCTAACCTGCATGTCTTTGGACTGTGGGGGAAACCGGAGCACCCGGAGGAAACCCACACGGACACGGGGAGAACATGCAAACTCCGCACAAAAAGGCCCTCACCGGCCACAGGGCTCAAACCCGGACCTTCTTGCTATGAGGCGACAGCGCTAACCACTACACCACCATGCCGCCCTGACTCAGTTCATTTTCAACAATATCAAGATCGTAAATAATAATAATAATAATAATAATTTCAACTTGCATAGTGCCTTTCTCACACCCAAGGCCACTTTACAATTACAAAAAAAAAGCACAAAAAGAGGCTTAGGATGTAATTCCAGTGGCATTGCTACCCACAGTCCCACCAAAAGGCGCACGAAGGTATGTCCCACACTGTCTGCACAGCCACCACGACATCATCAGGCAACATCATTCAGAACAGCGCACCGAGCACAGAAGCACCACTGCACAGAGCGCTAGATGACCATGATGTTAAAAGAGCAATGACCTCACTGCAGTCCATTGCGAGGAACACAGGCATCACCCATGGCAGACCAAGGCCTGAAGGGAACTGACACCCAAAACTGGGTCTGGAGCTCCAACACAACCACCGGACAAAACATTCAAATAAAGAACAAACATCAAACTATACAAAACACAAATAGAAAAACAAAGGGGGGAGAAAAATAAAAAGCTACAGTGAGAAGCGGAAGCCGAAACATGCACAGCATACTCTCAACCGGAAATGGGAACAATAATAAACAAATTAAAAAGATGTAGGTGACTTACACTTCCTTGAGTCATTCCCTTATTAACAAAATGCCACTGATAACTATTACCCCTAAAAATGAGTGTGGCAGTGGGGGCATGGTCAAGCATCGGTCTGTGACAGGAGGGCGGAGTCAGGGAAGGTAAGTGACAATCACTACACCTGATGTTAGTTAAAATGTGTTTGTGTGCCTTCCCCAGTGACCGCGCCCTATATAAGGAGAGAGAAAGCAGAGGAAGAGAGCTCTCTCCCCAACCAGATGACTTATGTGTGTGTGTGTGTGTGTGTGTGTGTGTGTGTGTGTGTGCTGGGAGAGTGTGTTTTTGCAGCTGAAAAGTGCAAATAAAAAGAGTTTTTGGAACTCACTTCTGGCCTGCCGTACTTCTGTGCTCCACCCACCTGCTCTGATCTCTACAGTGGTGCCGAAACCCGGGAACCGAGCACGGAGGAGAACAGCCCCATGGAGTCCTCCCCCTTCGCAGACCTGATCCACACCCTCACCATGGCCCAACAGAGCCAGCACCAGGCGCTGCTCGCCCTCCGAAAGGAGCAAGAACAATGGTTCGAGGCCCTGGTGCTGGCGCAACAGGAAGATCGTCAGGCGTTCCGGCACCTCCTCACATCGGCGGAGTCCACCATCTCCACCGCTGCGGGCCCACTCCACCTCACCCTAACAAAGATGGGCCCGCACGACGACCCCGAGGCCTTCCTCATGCTATTTGAACAAGCAGCAGAGGCCTCAGGGTGGCCAGTGGAACAGCGCGCAGCGCGCCTCCTCCCCCTGCTAACGGGTGAGGCGCAGCTGGCCGCGCTACAGCTCCCTGCCGACAGCCGGCTGGTCTACGCGGACCTGCGCCGGGCCGTCCTCCAGCGTGTGGTACGCACCCCCGAACAACATCATCAGCGTTTCCGCGCTCTGTGCCTAGAGGAGGTCGGCCGCCTGTTCGTGTTTGGCCAGCAACTCTGGGACGCCTGCAGGCGGTGGCTGAGGGCTGACAACCGCGACGCCGAGGGAGTCATCGCCCTGGTGGCACTGGAGCAGTTCATCGCGCAACTTCCCAAAGGAATGGCGGAGTGGGTCCAGTGCCATCGCCCGGCGTCGCTGGATCAGGCCATCGAGTTGGCGGAGGATCATTTGGTGGCTGTTCCCATGGCAGGATCACAGATCCCCTCTTCGCGTCTCTCCTCTCTCTCTCTCTCTCTCTCTCCCCCTCCCTTTCTGTGTCTCGGCCTCGCCCCATTCTCCCACCGAGGTGATGGGGCACAGCCAGTCCGCCGCACCTGCGGTGCCCTCCCATTTCCCGCTTCCGTGTCTGTCTCTCCCCCCCCCTCAGGTGAGTGAGCCCCAGAGTACTGGTGCAGAGAGAAAGCCTGGGCCGGTTTGCTGGCACTGCGGGGAGCCGGGGCATGTCCAGCATCAATGCTCAGCAAAGGAGGTGGGCACGGTGGTCCGGATCCCCGACACGCCAGGAGCCGCCCTCGATTGGGCCGGAGCATATCACATACCGGTGAGTATCCAAGGGGATACGTATCAGGCTTTGGTGGACTCTGGCTGTAATCAGACCTCAATCCACCAAAGCCTGGTGCAAGATGAGGCATTGGGGGGGAACACAATTGGTGAAGGTGTTGTGTGTGCATGGGGATGTTCACAACTACCCTTTAGTGTCTGTCCACATTTTATTTTGAGGGGAGAAATTTAGTGTAAAGGCGGCGGTTAATCCTTGCCTGATTGGACTGATTGGCTGGAATTTGGGGAGTTAATGAGTCATTTAGTAAAGAGTGGGTCCTGCTGTAGCTTAGCGGGGGGAGGTCCCGGTGTCGCATTGGTGGGAGCAGCTGTCACAGATGTCTACGTCATCTCTGCGTCAGAGTGAGGAGCAGCAGGCTCCTCCTCCCTCTCTCGGGGAATCCCTAGAGGATTTCCCATTAGAGCAGGTGCGAGACAAGACTCTGCGGCATGCGTTTGACCAAGTGAGAGTAATCGATGGTCAAGCACTCCAGCCAAACGCCACCCTGTCCTTCCCCTATTTCTCTATTATGAAAGATAGATTATACCAAGTGACGCAGGACACTCAGACTAAAGAGCAGATCACGCAGCTTTTGATTCCAAAGAGCCGGCGGGAATTAGTATTCCAGGTGGCTCACTTTAATCCCATGGCTGGACACTTAGGGCAGGATAAGACACTAGCCTGAATAATGGCCCGGTTCTATTGGCCAGGGATTCACGGTGATGTCCATAGGTGGTGTACGGCATGCCGCGAATGCCAGTTAGTAAATCCAGTGGCCATTCCAAAAGCGCCTTTGCGTCCTCTACCATTAATTGAGACCCCGTTCGAAAGAATTGGGATGGATCTCGTCGGGCCATTAGATTGGTCAACATGAGGGTATCGCTTTATTTTAGTCCTGGTGGACTATGGAACGCGATACCCGGAAGCAGTGCCTCTGCGCAATATCTCAACACGCAGTATTGCAGAAGTGCTGTTCCACGTCATCTCCCAAGTTGGAATCCCCAAAGAGATTCTAACAGACCAAGGCACCTCATTTATGTCACGCACACTGAGCGAATTGTATGGGTTATTGGGAATCAAGCTGATCGGCACCAGCATTTATCACCCACAAACGGACGGTTTAGTCGCACCCTCAAAAACATAATTAAAAAATTTGTAAGCGAGGACACACGTAATTGGGATAAATGGCTTGAACCCCTGCTTTTCGCAGTGCGAGAGGTCCCACAAGCCTCCATGGGGTTCTCCCCATTTGAATTATTATATGGGCGTAAGCTGCGTGGCATCCTAGATGTGCTGTGGGAAAATTGGGAGGAGGGACCTTCAACCAGCAAAAATACAATTCAATAAGTTCTCGACCTGCACGCAAAACTCCACACTCTCACGCACCTAACCCAGGAGAATTTGCGGCAGGCCCAAGAATGGCAAATCCGCCTGTACGACAGGGGCACGCACCTTAGGGAGTTCGCACAGGGAGATGAAGTGCTCATGCTGTTGCCACGTCGAGCTCCAAATTGGTCGCCAAGTGGCAAGGACCCTTTGAGGTCACACGGCGAGTCGGGGACGTCGACTATGAGGTGAGGCAAATGGACAGGGGTGGGGCATTACAGATTTACCACCTCAATCTGTTAAAACTCTGGAACGAGGAGGTCCCCATGGTGTTGGTGTCACTGGTTCCAGAGAAGGCGGAGCTGGGGCAAGAGGTTCAAAAGGGAACATTGACTACCACTCCGGTCCCCTGTGGAGACCACCTCTCCTCGACCCAACTCTTGGAGGTTGCGCAGTTGCAAGCCAAATTTTCGGATGTGTTCTCACCCCTGCCCAGCCGCACCCACCTCATAGAACACCACATTGAGACGCCCCCGGGGGTAGTAGTGCACAGCCACCCTTACAGGCTGCCCGAACACACAAAAAAAAAAGGTGGTTCGGGAAGAACTCGAGGCCATGCTCGACATGGGCATCATCAAGGAGTCCCACAGTGACTGGAGCAGCCCAGTGGTCCTGGTTCCCAAGGCTGATAGGTCGGTCCGGTTCTGTGTGGACTATAGAAAAGTCAATGCGGTGTCTAAATTTGATGCATACCCAATGCCTCGTATTGATGAGTTACTTGATCAACTAGGCACGGCTCATTTTTATTCGACACTGGATTTGACAAAGGGATATTGGCAGATCCCCTTGACTCCATTATTCCAAGAAAAAACAGCCTTTTCCACACCGTTTGGCTTACACCAGTTTGTCACACTTCCTTTTGGGCTGTTTGGGGCACCGGCTACTTTCCAGCAGCTGATAGATAGGGTCCTCCGCCCCCACGCCACCTATGCAGCCGCATACCTCGATGACGTTATTATCCATAGTAATGACTGGCCATGGCACCTGCAATATCTGAGGGCCATCCTTAGGTCGCTGAGGTGAGCGGGTCTCACAGCCAACCCAAAGAAGTGTGCGATTGGGCGGGTGGAAGTACGGTATCTGGGCTTCCACTTGGGCAATGGGCAGGTGCGTCCCCAAATTAACAAGATGGCAGTGATTGCGGCCTGCCCGAGGCCCAAGACCAAAAAGGGGGTGAGACAGTTCCTGGGGCTGGCTGGCTCCTATTGTAGGTTTATACCTAATTATTCGGACATCACCAGCCCGCTGACTGATCTCACTAAAATGGGGGCACCAGATCCGGTCCAGTGGACGGAGCAATGCCAGCAGGCTTTTTCTGAGGTAAAGACTGCACTGTGTGGGGGGCCACTGTTGCACTCCCCTGACTTTTCTCTCTCTTTTATATTGCAGACAGACGCATTGGACAGAGGGCTGGGGGCTGTTTTGTCCCAGGAGGTGGAGGGGGAGGATTGCCCAGTGCTTTACATAAGCCGGAAGCTGTCAGTGCATGAGGGGCGCTACAGCACCATAGAGAAGGAGTGCCTGGCCATCAAGTGGGTGGTCCTTGCCCTCCGTTACTACCTGCTGGGATGCCCTTTCACCCTCTGTTCGGACCATGTGCCCCTCCAGTGGCTCCACCGCATGAAGGATGCCAATGCGTGGATCACCCGTTGGTATCTGGCACTCCAACCCTTTAACTTCAAGGTGGTCCACAGGCTGAGGGTGCAGATGGTCGTGGCGGACTTCCTCTCCCATCAAGGGGGGGGGGGGAGTCGGCTGCGGGCCGGATGGCTGCCCGGCCTGAGTCAGGCAGTGGGGGTATGTGGCAGTGGGGGCATGGTCAAGCATCAGTCTGTGACAGGAGGGCGGAGTCAGGGAAGGTAAGTGGCAGAATCACTACACCTGATGTTAGTTAACCTGTGTTTGTGTGCCTTCCCCAGTGACTGTGCCCTATATAAGGAGAGAGAGAGCAGAGGAAGAGAGCTCTCTCCCCAACCAGATGACTTGTGTGTGTGTGTATGCATGTGGCTGGGAGTGTGTGTTTTTGCAGCTGAAAAGTGCAAATAAAAAGTGTTTTTGGAACTCAGTTCTGGCCTGCCATACTTCTGTGCTCCACCCACCCGCTCTGATCTCTACAACGAGCTTTTGTTTTCTATCTTTAAGAACATTCTAAGCACCATTTTTTAAGTGGTCTTAAAAATTTAACTACACAAATATATGCAAATCACTTGTAGACCACAATCAAATTACAGAAAGTATATAAAATGAAATAAGTGTTGGACATGCCATTTTTGCACAGGAAAAGGAATTGGGTCCTGTCTCTGAGGTGTCAAATTTGGAATACATTCAGTCAAAGATTAGAGGTTGATGAAATTCAGTATGTTGTCTCTGTCAAGTGGCTCATCCTTTATGGCAACAAGTTTATTAATGGTAAAGACTCCGATTATCGCTGAAGTTAATGGTGCATTGCCTGTCTTTGGATTGATAAAACAAAATATTTTAGTTTTTAATTCATCTTTACATTGCTTTGAATATCAGATTTCTGAAACCTTGGAGCTGAACAGAGATTTATTAGCTGATGAAATAGTTGTACCTCATATTGGCAACGGAATTCATTGACTGTGAAAATTGAAATGATTATACATCGTATTATTTGGTGCAATTTAATAAAAGAGAATATGTCCTGAGAAAAGATTATTTTAATGATATAATGTTCTATAAATATGGTTAAATGGATGAAGTGATGAGGTTAACTTTCTTTATCTTAATCTTTATTTCTATACCTTACTTTCTCATTGAATTTCCACTTTTTTTCTCTCTCTCTCTTCTTCATCTTTATAAGCTTTTAAATTTAATTTTAATTTCCACTTTTTTTTTTTAAAAATGCCAGGAAGCAAAAAATCCTGCAGAAAATGCATGGAATTAGAACAGAGGATTTCTATTCTGGAATCAAAGATTAATGCTCTGCCAAAAACGGACGAATTAAAAGCGATATCTCAGGAAAGGAGTACAGAAACAGTGGCTGAGAATGCAGAGATTGCGCTCCGACAGACTGAGGACATTGCAGACCAAGTGGAAGAATTCATAACTCAAGCTGTGAGTACTGAAAACTGGCAAATGATGGGTGCTAAGCCTAAAAACAAAAACAGAAGAGTAATTACTTCAACACCAGCTCGTTCTACAAATTACAATAGGATCTACAATCCTATGGAAAATCCACAGCCCATAAAGCTTCAGAACAAATTTGAATGCCTCAGGGATGTGGAAGAGGATTTGTCAAGTGGACAAACACATAGTAAAAAGAGATCGCACCAAGATTGAAGAGCTGTGAGAAGAGGCAAAAAGCAGCTCGTAACACCACCTGATCCCACAACCCTTGTTCTTGGTGATTCCACTGTAAGACAATTAAAAGGGTATGAGATGATTATTTGTTGTCTTCCAAATGCATCCATCTCTGACACCAAAGACAGCATTTTGAAACTCATGTCCGAGCATAAAACGATTAAGCGTATTGTTGTACATGTGGGAGCAAACGATGTTTTCAGAGAACAGCTGTTTGTCCAAGATGATTTCAGAAAACTTTTTTCTGAGCTCTACAAGACTGGAATTCAATCTTTTATCAGTGGCCCACTCCCAGCGAGAGGAAGTTTTGCTTTTTCTCGACTCTTCAGTCTTAACACCTGGCTTGGAAAAACTTGTTCTTCATTTGGTATGAATTTCATAGACAATTTTAATCTTTTTTGGAATCGCAAAGAATTCTACAAGCCAAATAGCACTGAACTCAGCTGGATTGGAGCCAAAGTCTTAGCAGACCACTACAAACTTGCAATCTTTTCTCAGCCAGCACCGAGGAAAACAGTTGATAAGATGTCGCAGACTGACATAGTTACAAAGCCTAAACAATCATCTTTGCAAGTCGTCATCAAGGACACACAAACATCTGACTTGCAGGCCTCCCAACATTCAAGGACAGACGACTCCACTTCTCCTCGGATGGATTTCCCAAATAGCATGAAAAAACTGTTTCCTATGGCTACGCTCTCTTTTTCTAGTCCAAATTTGTCGCGACAAGCAGTGTACCCAGTTCATCAAAATTGTGTTCGTCCAGGACTTTCAGCTGGCTACAAATCTTTTTCACCATCCAAAAGATACATGTCATCTCCAGTCCTTTCACCCTCAAACCAAATGGAACATTTAGAAAGTCTTGTTTGATGTACTCTGGGTCCCTGCAAATGGATGTAGAAAAAAGCAGGGATCCGATGTTAACACTATTCCTGTGTTGATAAGAAACAGAAAACATAGAGCACATTTAACCCTGGGGGTGAACCAATCTAATCTCCTTCCTGTTTTAAAACAGCATCAGAGTGCACAATCAAATATTACTGTAAAACTAGCCCTTTTGAATATTAGATCACTTTTAAACAAGTCATTTTTAATTAATGATCTTATTTGTAAACACAATCTTGATTTTTTGCTTCTAACTGAAACCTGGCTGGATCAAGCAAATAGTGCTACCACCCTTATCGAAGCAGCTCCCCCAAATTTTAATTTTTTGAATGTTACCCGACAAGGGAAAGGTGGAGGGATCGCAAATATTTTCAATGTAAACAATCCTCACTTGGTGATTTTATGTCCTTTGAACACTTATGTGCACTTGTTACATGCTCTCCTAACATATTATTATTAACTATTTATAGGCCTCCGAGACATTCAGCCAAAGTCTTTCTTGAAGAGTTTGGTGAATTGTTATCAGTCATTTGCTTAGAGTTTGATTGTCTTATTATATCTGGGGATTTTAACTTACATGTAGATAATACTGATAACATTTATGCCAAAGAACTATTTGCAATTATTGATAACTTTAACCTAGTACAACATGTACAGGGACCGACCCACTCTCGTGGTCATACTCTTGACCTCGTCATCACAAAGGGTCTTACTGTTTCTTATACTGTTGTTGACCTGGCCTTATCTGACCATTTCTGTGTTTTCTTTGAAGTTTCTATGTCTCCTCACATTCAGAATAGCTCAACGACTATAGGCAGGAGAGTCATAAACGACAACACATGTGCTCTTTTTAAGCAAGCTCTCTCTCAGAACTCAACCAAAATGTCAGACTCTGTAGATGATTTACTGGAATTTTTTAATTTAAATATGACCCAAATTATGGATGATATTGCTCCATTCAAAATCAAAAGAATCAATGATAAGCAGAAAGCACCATGGAAGCAGTACCCGGCTGTTAAACTGCTAAAGAGAGAATGTAGAAAGACTGAAAGAAAATGGCGCAAATCTAAACTTCACATCCATTATCAAATCCATAAAGAGATGCTTTGTAATTATAATTATGAAATTCGTAAAGCAAGACAGTCTTTCTTCTCCAACATCATCAGCAGGAATATGAACAATGCCCGTGTGCTATTTTCAACAGTAGAGAAGCTAACTAATCCCCCACCACAATTAGCACCTGAACTTCTCTCAGTTAATAAATGCAATGAGTTTGCATCCTTCTTCAAAGGTAAAATTGATAAAATACGGCAGAATATTTCTCATAATATATCTCAGATGCAAAAAATTGAAAAACTGCAATCACCAATGACACAGATAGATAACTTTAACACAATGTCAGAATTTTGTTTAATTGATTATGAGACTCTTGAAAAAACTGTACAAAATCTCAGTTCCTCAACATCTGAACTGGACATTCTGCCCACCAACTTTTTTAAGTCTGTTCTTCATCTTATAATTACAGATGTGCTTCAAATTATAAATACATCCTTGGAGACTGGCGTTGTTCCTGTGTCCCTAAAAAAAGCTGTTGTAAAACCCCTTCTTAAAAAAAATAATCTGGATCCTTCAGTGTTAAATAATTACAGGCCAATATCAAATCTACCATTTATCGGGAAAATCCTGGAAAAAATTGTCTTCAATCAATTAACTGCCTTCTTGATATCAAACAGCCGTTTTGATAATTTTCAGTCAGGATTTCGTGCCAATCATAGCACTGAAACAGTGCTGATTAAAGTTATAAATGACATACGTCTTAATACTGATGCAGGCAAAACATCGGTCCTGGTGTTACTGGACCTCAGTGCAGCTTTTGATACTGTTGATCACAACATACTGCTATATCGACTTGAACACTGGGTTGGATTGACTGGTAAAGTTATCAATTGGTTAAAATCATACTTAAAAGATAGAAGCTTCTTTGTTACCCTGGGAAATTGTTCCTCAACGTCAATGCCCTTGACCTGTGGTGTCCCCCAGGGGTCGATTCTTGGACCATTACTTTTCAACCTTTATATGCTCCCACTTGGGCAAATTATCAATAAAAATTCAATTTTGTATCACTGCTATGCAGATGATACCCAAATTTATTTTGCTCTATCACCAAATGATTATGCCCCCCTTGAATGTCTCTACCAGTGTATCGATCAAATCAATAGCTGGATGTCACAAAATTTTCTTCAGCTGAACACAGATAAAACAGAAATAATTCTATTTGGAAAAAAAGATGAAAGACTCAGGATTACCACTATTCTTGACACAAAAGGGATTAAAACTAAAGAAATGGTTAAAAATCTTGGTGTTTTCATTGACAGTGAGCTAAACTTTGACAGTCACATGAAAGCATTCACTAAAACGGCATTTTATCACCTAAAAAACATTTCCAAACTAAGAGGACTTATGTCAAAACATGATTTGGAAAAACTAATACATGCCTTCATCTCTAGTAGGGTTGATTACTGCAATGGCCTTTTCACAGGCCTGCCAAAAAAGACCATCAAACGACTTCAGCTGGTTCAAAATGCAGCGGCGAGGGTTCTCACACGAACAAAAAGAACAGAGCACATTACTCCAATTCTAAGGTCCCTTCACTGGCTTCCAGTAAGCTACAGAATTGACTTTAAAGTATTGCTGCTGGTGTACAAATCTCTAAATGGTACAGGGCCCAATTACCTCTCTGATATGTTGCAGCGGCCGAACCCAATCAGATCTACCAGATCGCAACAGAAAAATTTACTATTAAAACCAGTTGTTAAAACAAAGTGTGGTGAAGCAGCTTTTAGCTACTATGCAGTACAGCTATGGAACCAACTGCCAGAGGACATTAAAAATGCTCCTGCTGTTGGCAGCTTCAAATCTAGGTTAAAGACCAAGCTGTTTTCAGATGCTTTCTGTTAAATAATTAATATTTTACATTTTTTTATAATCTTTTTCTCTGCATGTTTTAAATTTATTTTAACTTTATTCTATTTTATTCTGCTAGGTTTTTTTTTCCTCTTTCTCTTTCTCCTTTTTCTTTTTGGCATTTTAATATTTTATTTCTACTATTGTTTAATTCTTATTTTCTTTTAATTCTTTTAATTAATTATTTTAGAATAAAGATAAAATTATTTTATGTAATTTTATTTCTCTATTGTTTACTGTTTTTGTTTCTACTTCTGTAAAGCACATTGAACTGCCATTGTGTATGAAATGTGCTATATAAATAAACTTGCCTTGCCTTGCCTTTAGCCTCATGTGAATTTTCACAACAGCAATTTCACTAAATCAATTCCTAGATTATTTTCCTGAGTTGGGTTTGATTGAATACAAGTTTTGATTGATAGTTAACTCACAATTTCAAATTAATCATATATAATTTATCTGTTCTAAATATACCTTTGTGGCAGCGGGGACGTGGGCAAGCGTCGGTCTGTGAATGGAGAGCGGAGTGAGGGAAGGTAAGTGGCAGAATCACTACACCTGATGTCAATTAACCTGCGTTTGTGTGTCTGCCCAGTGACTGCGCCCTATATAAGGAGAGAGAAAGCAGAGGAAGGGAGCTCTCTCCCCAACCAGACAACTGATGTGTGTGTGCATGTCTGTGTGGCTGGAAGTTTGTGGATGACTGAAAAGTGTCACAATAAAGAGCTTTTGTAACTCAGTTCTGGCCTGCCATACTTCTGTGCTCTGGCCACCCGCTCTAAGTACGACAGCGGTGCCAAAACCTGGGAAGGAGCACAGAGGAGAACAACCTCATGGAGTCCTCCCCCTTCGCGGACCTGATCCATGCCCTCGCCATGGCCCAACAGAGCCAGCACCAGGCGCTGGTCGCCCTCCGAAAGGAGCAAGCACAAAGGTTTGAGGCCCTGGTGCTGGTGCAACAGGAAGATCATCAGGCGTTCTGGCACCTCCTCACAACGGCGGGGCCCACCACCTCACCCTAATGAAGATGGGCCCGCACGATGACTCCGAAGCCTTCCTAGCACTCTTCGAACAAGCAGCAAAGGCCTGGGGCTGGCCGGTGGAACAGTGCGCGGCATGCCTCCTCCCCCTGCTAATGGGTGAGGCGCAGCTGGCAGCGCTACAGCTCCCCGCCGACAGCCGGCTGGTCTACACGGACCTGTGCCGGGCCGTCCTCCAGCGTGTGGGGCGCAACCCAGAACAACAACACCAGCGCTTCCGTGCTCTACACCTCGAGGAGCTCGGCCACCCATTCGCATTTGGCCAGCAACTCTGGGACGCCTGCTGGCGGTGGCTGAGGGCTGACAACCGCGACGCCAAGGGAATAGTCAATCTGGTGGCACTGGAGCAGTTCATCGTTCGACTTCCTGAAGGGACTGCGGAGTGGGTCCAGTGCCATCGCCCGGCGTCGCTGGATCAGGCCATCGAGTTGGCGGAGGATCATTTGGCGGCTGTTCCCATGGCAGGATCGCAGATCTCATCTTCTCCTCTCTCTCTGTCTCTCTCTCCCCCTCCCCTTCTGTGTCTCGTCCTCTCCCCGTTCCCCCACCACGGAGGCGAGGGCCAGCTCCACCCCAGCTGGCCCGCCGCACCCGCGGTGCCCTCCTGTTTCCCGCTTCCGTGTCTGTCTCCCCCCCCAGGTGAGTGAGCCCCAGAGCGCTGGTGCAGAGAGAGAGCCCGGGCTGGTTTGCTGGTGCTGCAGGGAGCCGGGGCACCTCCAGCATCAGTGCTTGGCAAGGGAGGTGGGCGCAGTGGTCCGGATCCCTGATGCGCCAGGAACCACCCTCGATCAGGCCGGAGCATATCGCATACCAGTGAGTGTCCAAGGGGATACATATCAGGCTTTGGTGGACTCTGGCTGTAATCAGACCTCAATCCACCAAAGCCTGGTGCAAGACAAGGCATTGGGGGGAGCAAAATTGGTGAAGGTGTTGTGTGTGCATGGGGATGTTCACAACGACCCTTTAGTGTCAGTCCACATTTTATTTCGAGGGGAAAAATTTAGTGTAAAGGCGGCAGTTAATCCTCGCCTTACCCACTCGATAATTTTGGGGACTGATTGGCCGGGGTTTCGGGAGTTAATAAGTCATTTAGTGAAGAGTGGGTCCTGCCGTAGTTCAGCATGGGGAGGTCCCGGTGTGGCATTGGCGGGAGCAGCTGTCACAGAGCCGTCTACATCATCTCCGCATCAGAGTGAGGAGCAGCAGGCTCCTCCTCCCTCTCTCGGGGAATCCCTCGCGGATTTCCCGTTAGAACAGTCACGAGACGAGACTCTGCGGCATGCGTATGACCAAGTGAGAGTAATCGATGGTCAAACGCTCCAGCCAAACGTCACCCCATCCTTCCCCTATTTCTCCATTATGAAGGATAGATTATACCGAGTGACACAGGACACTCAGACTAAGGAAACGATTACACAACTTTTGATCCCAAAGAGCTGCCAGGAATTTGTATTCCAGGCGGCTCACTTTAATCTCATGGCTGGACACTTGGGGCAGGATAAGACACTAGCCCGAATAATGGCCCGGTTCTATTGGCCGGGGATTCGCGGCGATGTCTGTAGGTGGTGTACGGCATGCTGCAAATGGCAGTTAGTAAATCCAGCGCCCATTCCAAAAGCACCTTTGCACCCTGTGCCATTAATTGAGACCCTGTTTGAAAGAATTGGGATGGATCTCATCAGGTCATTAGATCGGTCAACGTAAGGGTATGGCTTTATTTTAGTTCTGGTGGACTATGCAACGCGATACCCAGAAGCAGTGCCTCTTCGCATTATCTCAGCATGTAGTATTGCGGACGTGCTCTTCCACATCATCTCCCGAGTCAGAATCCCCAAAGAGACCCCAAAGAACTCGAGGCCCCAAAGAGACCCCAAAGAACTCGAGGCCATGCTTGACATGGGCATCGTCGAGGAGTCCCACAGTGACTGGAGCAGCCCAGTGGTCTTGGTCCCCAAGACCTTACAGGTCGGTCCGGTTCTGTGTGGATGATAGAAAAGTCATGGGGGTCCTCCGCCCCCATGCCACATACGTGGCCGCATACCTGGATGACATTATAGTAATGACTGGCAGCAGCATTTGCAACATCTAAGGGCTGTCCTTAGGTTGCTGAGGTGAGCGGGTCTCACGGCCAACCCGAAGAAGTGTGTGATTGGGCAGGTGGAAGTACGGTACCTGGGATTCCACTTGGGCAATGGGCAGGTGCATCCCCAAATTAATAAGACAGCAGCGATTGCAGCCTCCCCGAGGCCCAAGACCAAAAAGGGGGTGAGACAGTTCCTGGGGCTGGCTGGCTACTATCATAGGTTTATACCTAATTATTCAGACATCACCAGCCCACTGACTGATCTCACTAAAAAGGGGGCACGAGATCCGGTCCAGTGGACAGAGCAATGCCAGCAGGCTTTCTCGGAGGTAAAGGCTGCACTGTTTGGGGGGCCACTGTTACACTCCCCTGACTTCGCTCTCCCCTTTGTTTTGCAGACGGACGTGTCGGACAGAGGGTTGGGGGCTGTTTTGTCCCAGGAGGTGGAGGGGGAGGATCGCCCCATGCTGTACATCAGCAGAAAGCTGTCGGTGCATGAGGGCCGCTATAGCACTATAGAGAAAGAGTGCCTTGCCATCAAGTGGGCAGTCCTCGCCCTCCGCTACTACCTACTGGGACACCCTTTCACCCTCTGTTTGGACCACACGCTCCTCCAGTGGCTCCACTGCATGAAGGATGCCAACGTGCGGATCACCCACTGGTATCTGGCACTCCAGCCATTTAAGTTCAAGGTGATCCACAGGCTGGGGGCGCAGATGGTCATGGCTGACTTCCTCTCCCATCAAGGGGGGGGGGGGGGGTCGGCTGCAGGCCGGATGGCTCCCCAGCCTGAGTCGGGCAGTGGGGGGATGTGGCAGCAGAGGTGTGGTCAAGCGTCGGTCTGTGAACGGAGGGCGGAGTCAGGGAAGGTAAGTGGCAGAATCACCTTACCTGATATCAATTAACCTGTTTGTGTGTCTGCCCATGACCGTGCCCTATATAAGGAGAGAGAGAGCAGAGGAAGGGAGCTCTCTCCCCAACCAGACAACTGATGTGTGTGTGCGTGTCTGTGTGACTGGAAGTTTGTGGATGACTGAAAAGTGTCACAATAAAGAGCTTTTGTAACTCAGTTCTGGCCTGCCGTACGTCTGTGCTCTGCCCACCCACTCTAAGTACAACAACCTTAAAGGGATACTTTTCAAGTTTTGGGAAGTGGGAGTGGATAAATATGTTTGCTTTATGCAAATGTATGTGGCCAGGTCAGGAAGGATAAGGCTGGACACATCAAAAATGATTTTTGTGGGTATTTTATTCCCCCACTGCATTTAAAAAAAAAACAAAGCAGTGTTAACTTAAATTTGATGGTTTAGCACAATTCAGTGTGAACAAAACAATGTAGTATTTTCCTGGAGTTCTCTATTTAGAATCCAACCTCAAACTATGCAATAAAATAAACTAAAGAAACTATGTGATGTGGACTCTGGACAGCAATATTGGAAGTCTTTAAATAAAGAAAATAAAAATACAAAACCCAAATAAATGCATTTGTTAAACCACACAGCTCATAAAGATGTTTTCTAGTAAAATGCAATAACTGGTAAATATACAGAATATTCATGAGCAAAAACTGCATTTATAAACACTTTTAAATAACTCACAAATTTCTCAGAATAAAACAAACTCTCACTCCAGTGTGCAGCCTGTGCACTTACACACACATACACACCTTAACACATCCTCTTTTCTCCCCATTGGACCATCAAAAGCATATAAAAATACACACATTTTATATAAACAATCAGAATGCAATGATATAAGTTGATTCTGTACATAAGTGCACTTTATCATGACTTATGCCGACCAGCCACTCACTACATTGCTCGCTCTCTCTACGTCACTTCCTGATTTCTGAAACAACAGGGGAGGGGCACAGAAAATGCATGCATTAATCACACATGGGGAAAAAATGGTGGCGTTAAAAGGAATTTGCATTAACTTCAACAGCCCTAATTTTATCTATAAAACTCCCCACTCCTGGCAGGAGAGGTAATCCGCCACCACTATATGCAGCCCCCAGCCTGTGGGCCAAATCAAATTTAAAGTGCTGATGGGCGATACCCAGAGGGATCCACGTGGTGGTCCCACTGGTTGGAACAGAGGGTGAATGGGTGTCCGAGCAGGTAGTACCGGAGAGTGAGGACTGCCCAATTGATGGCCAAGCACTCTTTCTCCATCGATATTTTCCACTGATCCAGCATTCAAGAGTGACCTGGAAAAAGCAGTGCTGTAACCACAGCCCCATAATAAGAGTGTCTGCTAACTGCCTGCAATGTAATCTCAAAACAAAATTTCGGCTTGCTGTATGTATTTGACAAGGGACAAATTTTGTATCCAACTGTTTGGATAGAGCCATGATGTACTTGCCCCAGGAGTTGCTGAAATAGCTCAGTAGGGAGAGTGTTAGAGTAAAAATCTAAAATCTGTGGTTCAATCCCAGGTTTCAGTATCAAGGACTGTGGCTTGTGAACAGCTTAAATTCATCTCATTATCTCTAGCCACTTTATCCTGTTCTACAGGGTCGCAGGCAAGCTGGAGCCTATCCCAGCTGACTACAGGTGAAAGGTGGGGTACTCCCTGGACAAGTTGCCAGGTCATCACAGGGCTGACACATAAAGACAAACAATCATTCACACTCACACCTACGGTCAATTTAGAGTCACCAGTTAACCTAACCTGCATGTCTTTGGACTGTGGGGGAAACCGGAGCACCCGGAGGAAACCCACACGGACACGGGGAGGACATGCAAACTCCGCACAGAAAGGCCCTCGCCGGCCACGGGGCTCGAACCCGGATCTTCTTGCTGCGAGGCGACAGTGCTAACCACTACACCACCGTGCCGCCCACAGCTTAAATTAATAAGACAAATTAACAAATTAATAAATGCAAATAAACAAATTAATAAGACAGCAGTGATTGTGGCCGGCCCAAGACCAAAAAGGGTGTGAGACAGTTCCTAGGGCTGGCTGGCTACTATCGTAGGTTTATACCTAATTATTTGGACGTCACCAGCCCGCTGACTGATCTCACTAAAAAGGGGGCACCAGATCCGATCCAGTGGACAGAGCAATGCCAGAGGGCTTTCTCGGAGGTAAAGGCTGCACTGTGTGGGGGGCCACTGTTACACTCCCCTGACTTTTCTCTCCCCTTTATTTTGCAGACAGACACGTCAGACAGAGGGCTGGGGGCTGTTCTGTCCCAGGACGTGGGGGGGGGGGAGGACCACCCAGTGCTGTACATCAGCCGGAAGCTGTCAGTCCGCGAGGGCAGGTACAACACGATCGAAAAGGAGTGCTTCGCCATCAAGTGGGCGGTCCTCGCCCTCTGCTACTACTTGCTGGGGTGCCCTTTCACCCTCTGTTCGGACCATGCGCCCCTGCAGTGGCTCCACAGCATGAAGGATGCCAATGCGCAGATCACCCATTGGTATCTGGCACTCCAGCTGTTTAAGTTCAAGGTGGTCCACAGGCCAGGGGCGCAGATGGTCGTGGCGGATTTCCTCTCCCGTCAAGGGGGGGGAGTCGGCTACAGGCCGGACGGCTCCCTGGCCTGAGTCGGGCGGTGGGGGTATGTGGTGGTGGGGGCATGGCCAAGCGTCAGTCTGTGAATGGAGGGCGGAGTCAGGGAAGGTAAGTGGTGGAATCATTGCACCTGATGGGGATTAACCTGTGTTTGTGTGTCTTCCCCAGTGACCGCGCCCTTTAAAAGGAGAGGAGAGCAGAGAAAGGGAGCTCTCCCCAACCAGAACACTTGTGTGTGTGTGTGTGTGTGTGTGTGTGTGTGTGTGTGTGTGTGTGTGTGTGTGTCGCGCGCGTGCATGGCTGGGAAGTGATAAAAGGCTGAAAAGCTAACAATAAATAGTTCATTGAGAACTCAGTTCTGGCCTGCCGTGCTTCTGTGCTCCACCCACCTGGTCCAATACTACAGTGTTACTTTTATATTCAAGTTATATGGTCATCTTTTTTTTTTCTGAGAGGGTTAAATAGTGTTTGGATTTCAACCAAATGGTTGAATTTTTACTTACTGAAGATAAGTTAGCGTATATGCATTGACCTACTTGCCCTTACTGCTCAGGCTATAGGTTCATTGATCTGTTGTAGAGTTCATTTGCATCAAGTGTTGTGAGAAAAAGTTGAAATTCTCTAGTTTTCAAAATTTTTTTCATATTATTATTTAATGTCTTTATCTTTGTTGTCTATCAATGCTAGGGGTCTTAAAAATAATACGAAACATAAGGCATTATTTTTGTTTGCAAAGAAGTACAAGGCAGATTTTTCTTTCTTTCAAGAATGTCACTCAACACCCAGTGATATAAGCTTTTGGAGGTCAGTGCGGAAATGATATATGGTTAGCTCACGGATCTGAGCATTCAGCTGGAGTAGGAATTTTTAAATATAACTTTAATGGAAATATTATTGAGACCAAGATTCCTCAGGTCACTTTATTATGATAATAGCCATAAATAATATTAACATTAGTATAATTAATATCTATGGATACTACTCTTTCATGGAGAATACCACCCTCTTTGATACCTTAGAAGAGAAAATTTCTGACTAGTTCACCAAATATCCTAATGCCTCTTTAATCTTAGGGGGGATTTTAACATAGCATTAAACAATATCTTAGATAGATGGCCTCCGAGGAAATCAGTATCTCTCAACCCCACCTTAAAATGTTTTATGGAAAAATTCAATCTAACTGATGTTTGGAGGGAATTGTTTCCAAATGTTAGGCTGTATACCTGGTCCAATAAGGGCTGCTGAAGGCAGTCTAGAATCGACTACTGGTTACTTTCTCAGTGTCTGCTAAATTATAACGTTTCAGGTCATATTTATAGCACTCCTCTGACTGATCACAGAGCAATCCATTTATCAGTATGATTGTCTGGAGGTCACTCAGCAAGTCCAAAAGCTTCATTTTGGAAATTGAATAGTTCTCTCCTGAACACCGCCAGGGAGAGATCTGAATACATAAAATAATAATTAAAAAAAACTAGATGATTTAGATAAAGAAAGAGCTAAAGGAGCATATATTCGATCTAGAACCAAGTGGTTAGAGGAGGGTGAACAAAACTCAGCCTATTTTTTTAGACTGGAAAGAAATAGGGCTGCGCTTGCCACAGTTGATAAACTTAAAAGGGATAAACAAATTTGATGATGCTAAAGATATAGCTTCCATTTGCTACAGTTTTTATAGCAACTTATACATGTCTAAATATTCTGAAGCAGCTACCAACTCATTTATAGATTCAATCAGCCAGTGTAAAATGATTTCCTCAGAAGATAGGGATACCTGTGACTGTACCATCTCCCTTGATGAGGTGATAAAAGCAATTCATAATCTTTAAAAATAAAAGCCCAGGATGTGATGGTTTAACTTCAGAGTTTTATAAAAGGTTTGATGAAGAACTGTCTCCCTTTTTTGTGAAGGTCTTCTCATAAAGCATTGACAGTGAAGCTCTTCCAACAACTATGACTCAAGGTATCATCATGCTGATCCCGAAACCAAATGTAACGCTTCTTAGTTAACGTAATATGAGACCACTATATTACCAGAGTAATCAGAGCTAGGTTCGACTATAAGGAGAGAATTGGCAACGACCAGTATTTAAATGAGGAAAGAGGTAGTAACATTTATTAAACACACAGAAAGATAGTGAACCACAATAGAAAAAAAGTAAAGCCCTTAGTAGTCAGTCAGTATAAATGTTTAGTCAGTCAGTTACCCAATGTTCAATACAGTTCAATAAAGTTCAATCCCAAAGTTTGATGTCCAATGTTTAACCCCAATGTTCAAACTCAAAAGCTTCAGTTGAAAGTGCAATAAGTGCCCTTTAAATCCTCAAAAAAAGGAAAAAAAAGTAGAAAAATGGGAAAAAAAGGATCTTCCTTGTACATACTTTGTATTGTTGAATAAAGAAAAAAATGAAAACAAGGCCTTTTAAATCACTACCCGGGTAGTATGTAAGTGATGGAGATTTCAAAATCTTATCTGTAATCCAAGGAAATGTAGCCAGGATGCGTCCAGGTCATGGGCTCACAGATTGATGAACACATACAGTCACACTCCTCAGCGGAATCACTGGCTCGCCGTCTCTCTCTCTCTCTCTCTCAAATGTGGCAGAAGAATGCACAACAAAAAAACCAATCAGAGATGAAATGATAAAAACACAAAATACAGCTTCAGAAACAGTATATCAACTGAAAACCTCTTCTTGAATGTTAGAAATAAAGGATTGCTTCAAAAATTAACTCTAGAGTATCAAAATATTGTTCATCTTTTCCCACTCGTTGCAACTCTATCTGCTGCTGAAAACAAAATGCCGCCGTGGTGCCTTCTTCTCGAGTGTAATGCACTGATTTACTATCGGCACAGCGCCATCTAGTGGACAGGGGGGAAATACTTCTAACTACATGCAATAACCCAGTGCAATTTAGGTGGGCTACATCCTCCCCTCCTGAATGTGCATGTGTCTCTGCATGTACTCCTAACTTAAACAGTGGTTAAGTGGCCTACATCTAAGAGAGTAGGACTAATCACGGGAGATAAATCTAAAGCTTTAGTAAAAGTTTGGTCAAGTCCTTTAAATAAAGACTGCATTACTAAAGTCAGGGGATTTCCTAACGTCTGGTACGTAAGTCGGTCAGGTTCTGCCCTATGTCTGGTTGATCGTCTCACTTCTGTGTCTTCTCTCTCTTGGACATCATCCACTCTAGGATCCTCAAGCTCATGTTCAGATGACTCATCATGGTTTCTCTCTTTTCCAGATTCCTGCTCAACTCTTCCTTCCGTTTCAGGCACTGTTTCTGACTCATTCTCCTCTTCCACAAGGCTGGTCTTTTCCTTCTCCTCTTCTAGATCAGCAGACGATTCACCCTCTTCCAGTTCATCTTCACAGGAGTTAGAAGACTCATCCATGCTGAGCTCTTGCTGCTGACTTCCAGCAGGCTGGAACACCTCAGCTTCAGGTCGGAGGTTGGCCGGTGCAGGATTCATTGGAGCAGTTGCTCTAGTCTGAGGGATTTCATGCACAATGGTGATTGACGGGTAAGTTGTGTCAGGGACACCAGAGTAGTCGACAACTTCTTCCTCACTTTCACAGGGATCTCTCAGCTCGCCCTCCTCACATGCTGGACTCTGAGCAGGTTGGGTTGCAGTTTTCTTTTGCTTGTGCTGAGTCACTTCTGTTTTGATGGATGGTGCTAGGAAGCCACAAGGTAAGAGCAAGTCACGGTGCAGCGTCCTTTGGGGACTATCAGAGTTGACTGGGGCGATGACAGACAGGAGAATCATTGATGCGCTTCACCACTTTGTAAACAGTTTGGCTCCAACGATCCGCTATCTTGTGTTTTCCCTTCAATCCAACGTTCTTGACCAAGACACGGTCTCCTTTATCCAGGACAGTTTCTCTTACTTTCATGTCATATCTTTCTTTGTTTTTCAGGGCAATTTTCTCACTATGTTCAATTGCAATTTTGTAGCTCTCTTGCAGGTTCTCCTTGAGACGTTTCATATAGTCTGTGTGAGTAACTTTGTTCTGACCCGCTGGATTGATGCCAAATGCAACGTCGATAGGTAAGCTTGGCTGCCTCCCAAACATTAGCTGGTAGGGAGAAAAGCCTGTTGTGTCATTTTTGGTGCAATTGTATGCGTGTACTAAAGGTTGAACATAGTCATGCCACTTGACTTTGTTTTCTTCCGCAAGGGTACCCAGCATCTCCAAAAGTGTATGGTTAAACCGCTCCACGGGATTACCACACAGATGGTAGGGAGTAGTTCTTGTCTTTTTAATTCCTAAGAGGAGGCAAAGGTCTTTGATTGCTGCAGACTCAAAGTCGCGACCTTGGTCACTATGTAAACGCTCAGGCAGGCCGTAATGGACAAAAAAGTTGTTCCACAAAGCCTTGGCTACTGTCTTGGCCTTTTGGTCAGTGGTCAATACGGCAACAGCGTACTTTGTAAAATGGTCAGTGATGACAAGGATGTTCTTCTTTCTGCGGCCATCAGGCTCTAAGGACAAGTAGTCCATGCAGACTAGTTCGAGTGGTCTGCTGGTCCGGATGTTTACTAGACAGGCTGTTTTCTCAGCTTTTGCTTTGCGACGAACGCATCTTTCACAGGTTTTTACTTTTGCATCTACGTCCATGGCCATCCTCGGCCAATAGAAATGCATGTGGACGAGATCGATTGTTCTTTCAAATCCCATGTGTCCAACTAGGTCATGGAGACTTTCAAGAGCTGTTTCACGATACTTCTTGGGAAGAACCAGTTGTAACAATGGCTCACCTTTGTTGACCCTCTTGCGATAGAGGACAGCATTGTCAATGATGAGTTGATCCTGGACCCGTAGCATTACTTGGACTTCTCGGTCCTCTTTCTGCCTCACCCGGTACGACAGCCTTTTTCCTCCACTGATGATGTCAATGACCCTGCTGATTACTGGGTCAGCTCTTTGCTCAGCAGCCCATTCCAGCTGTAACATTCTGGGGAGGGTGCTGGACCCTGGAAGCAAATCAGTGTGGGTGAACTCAGGAGGGATAGCATTCGCATCCATGGCAAGGGACTCGACAATCACAGGTAAGTGGTTACTTTCTTCCCCCTTACAGGGTTTTCCTAAGTTGTGTCTTTGGCAGACAGCCTCGACTGCCTCTTGAGGGAAGGTGGTACCAATTTCATCCCTCATGAACTTCGTCAGGAACTGCTGCACTCTGTCATCTTCAGCCTCAGCACTGGAATCTGCCTGCTCACAGTCGTGGGGGCACCTGGATAGACCGTCGGCATCCTGGTTCCTCTTGCCGGCCCGGTACTGAATGTTGAAGTTGAACAGGGCGGCAAGCCACCGATGTCCGGCAGCATCAAGTTTGGCAGATGACAGTACATAAGTCAAGGGATTGTTGTCAGTAACAATGGTAAACTCAACACCATAGAGGTAGTCTGATAGCTTGTCGGTTATAGCCCACTTAAGAGCAAGAAACTCTAGCTTGTGAGTGGGGTATCTTCGCTCACATTTCGACAGCCCTCTACTGGCATAGGCTATGACTGTCATTTGCCCATTTTGATGCTGATAAAGGGCCGCCCCAAGACCATGGAGGCTCGTGTCAGTGTGCAATATGTATGGTAGACTCGAATCGGCAAAGCCAAGGATTGGGGCAGTGGTCAATTTCTCAATGAGGGTTTTGAAAGCTTCCTCGCACTTAGAAGTCCACTTCTCTGCAAAAGGTGACTTGAGGTCGGCGTTTGAGAAGGGCTTAGTTTTGCTCTTTTTCCTTGCAGGGACATAGCCAGCAGTCAGGTCATTGAGGGGCTTTGCTATTTTCAAAAAGTCTTTGATGAATCTTCTGTAATACCGGTGAACCCGAGAAAAGACTTGAGCTCCCTGATATTGTTCGGTCTGGGCCAAATTGTGAGTGCTGAAATCTTGTCAGGGTCAGTTTCAACTCCATTCTCCGAGACAACATGTCCTAAGTATTTCATGGACTTCCTGAAAAAATGACACTTCTCAGGTGACAACTTGAGCCCGAATTCTCTTAGACAGTGTAAGACTCTCATAAGCCACTCTTCGTGCTGTTCAAGGGTTTCTGAGAAAACAATAAGGTCATCTAGGAAAACAAGAACTTCCTTCAAGTTTAGGGAACCCATGCATTTCTCCATGACTCTCTGGAAAGTGCTCGGAGCATTGGTTACTCCCTGCGGCATCCTATTGAATTCCCAAAATCCCATGGGAGTGACAAAGGCGGTTTTGGGTTTATCGTCCTCTTCCATTTCCACCTGATAGAAGCCTGACTTTAAATCCATTACAGAGAACCATCTGGATCCCGTTAGGGCTGCAAAGGTTTCCTCAATGTTCGGCAAGGCGTAAGCATCCTTGATAGTCTGCAGATTCAATTTCCTGTAGTCGACACATAGTCGAATTTTGCCACTCTTCTTCTTTACGATGACGACCGGTGATGCAAACGGACTTTCAGACTCTCTTATGATGTTGGTGTCGTACAGCTCTTTCAGGTGGAGATGGACAGCTTCATAATCAGACAGGTGGATAGGCCTCACCCTCTGCTTGAAGGGCGTTGGATCAGAAAGGCGGATTTTGTGCTTGACTGCTGTTGTATGTCCATAGTCAAGGTCATCTCTCGCAAAAACTTCAGGAATTGAATTCAGCTTTTCCTTAATCCTTTCTTTCCACTCCTCAGAGAGAGGCAAATCACTGAGATCGAAGGCAATGGGCCTCTCAGTAGGCACGGAGTGCTCAGGGTGGAACTCTGTTGGGCCTTCACCTTTCAGGGAGGTAAGTGGAGAAACAGATAGCGGAGCTGTGAGGTCTGCCAGAGTGCAGTGTGCTGGCACTGTGACATCATGTGTGGTTTCATTCTTCAGCAGGACAGGAACTTTAAAAGATGTCTGTCTGGGGCTTGACATGACATATGAGCAAAATGTCAGCCCACTTGGTAGTGAGCGAGAGGGGAAGTTAATGAGCAAGGGAGCCTCAGGGAAACTATTTACATTTCTGGTGTAGCCGTCTAACACCATTTTTTGGCCTGGTGGGATGACTACAGCTTTCTTGTGCAGGAGTTTCACAACACCCACTCTGTCACTGTGTGCGGTTTTGCTCTTGTACAGACTGCGAAGGTGCTTGATGAGAACAGCATACACACAGGTTTCTTGAACAGGCACACTGGCACTTTCATCGAACCCTTCGTACAAAAGATCCAGAGCATTAGTGCCAACGAGGACGGAGATGGCACTGTAATCGGGAACGATGAGGGCCAATGTAGTTACAGTCTTGGGCCTACCGGCAAAATTTTCAGGGAATGTTATCTCAACTTCAATGTAGCCTGTATAAGGCACACGCTGGCCTGCTGCTACCTCTACATCAATTATGTTGTCTAAGGGACAAACCAGATGAGAAGGTAAGTAGGTATCGTGAAATGACTGGGAGATCGTGGTCACTTGTGAACCTAAATCAATTAGGCACTTATGCTGGATTCCTCCGATGGTGACACTAACCATGGACCTTGAGCCGACTACTCCAGTCATGAGCTCCTCTCTTGTGGGCGTAAGGGAGCAACATTTGGCTTTTTTCTTTTTCTTGGGACAAGTGTCTCTTTCAATGGCTCCAGGATGCCCCTCTCCTGAAGCCGTGCTCAGTTTAAATGAACACCATTCCTAGCTGCCCACTCGTCCTGCTTCACTTTCAGTTCCTTGTACTTCAGGTCAACAGCAGCCTTGTTCAGGGGGTTCTCACATGCTTTGGCTATGTGGCCGTCACCTCCGCATCGAAAACAAAACCAGGCCTTGGGCTGAGGTCTGGGTGTAACTTGAGGAGTTGCTCTGTGGACTTGGGCTTCAGCTTGGATCGTGGGTTGGTTCGGGGCAGACTGGAGGACTGCGGGTCTTTGTTTATTTTCTTTTCTAGGTTTCTTGGAGTCAAGCTGCATTTGCAGCTCAGCAACTTGTTTCCTCAGATTCTCAGTCTCCAGGACGTACGCTTGTAGTATATTGGCTTTGTATTCAGAGACGCAGGGGGTGTTCACCACACTCTGAGCATTCATTGAGGTCTTGGCTTTGGAGGACCCCAAGTGGTGGTTCATGTGGTCAAGCTTGGTTGCTCGCTTGTCTTCTACAGTCTGCAACTGCAAGAGAAAGTCAGCGAAGTTGAGGGACTCTTCACTTTTCAGCTCCAGCTGCAGGACAAGGTCATGGTCCCAGCAGCCACGCTTAAACTGCTTCATCAGGTGGCGGTTGACAGCAGACGCCTTGACCCCGCCTCTTTTCACAGCAGTGCTCAGTAGAGTTTGCAGCCTCTGTAAGTAACTGGAAGCTTTTTCTCCAGGGTCTTGGTTTGTATTGAGAAACTTGGTGAATATTTCTTCGCCATTTTCAATGATGCCATAAGCAGACTCTAAAAGCCTAGTGTAGTCTCTTGGGTGGGCAGAAGAACCTAACTGCCTCATGACATCTGATGCTGGGGGAAGCAAGCTTTCCAGGATTTTCCTTCACTGCACCTCGATGGGGGTTTGATCATGGAACATCAGTTCTACATGGAGCAGCCATGTTTCAAAGTCAGCTTCACCTGGTGGCTTAGGCACTTTGCCTGAGAAGGAGCACAACCACTTGGACTGATTCTGAGAGTTGGGGGCATTATTCTTGATCACATGTTCAATGACAATGTGTCTCACCTCTGGTGGGTTCAGCACATTCTCGTCCAGCTCTTCAGATGCGGGGAGTGCGTCACTCTGCTTTGCCACAGCGTGGGGTTTCACCTTAACCTGCTTAGGTGTCTCCAAGTAGGGCGTCATGGGGGGGGTCTTTCTAGATCTAGTGATGAGGGGAGTTATGCTATGGACAGAGTCAGCATTGCTACTGTCATCTACCATCGGGGCCAGGCCAATGTGCCCGCATTGACACGGCAAGCACGCGGTATAGACGCAGTACATACCACATCTGTTTTGAACTGAGCTGCAATGTACCCAAACGACCACCAGGTAGCACTTGGGAGCACTCGCCCCAGATAGCAAAATCCTCCGGCCCCCCTCTACTCGCGGGGTAGCCTATTTGCATATGAATAGCAGCGAAACTGCTGCATCAATGGGTAGCCTATTTGCATATGAATAGCAGCGAAACCACGCGTGGTCCGAGAATTGCCTGGCTTGCCTCGAATTTCCTCACTCAGTATTGGATGAAAACACTACTTTTAAACCAAAGAAATCACTCGTGATTGGTTGGCAGATGCCACTAGGCCTAGGCTATTGGTTACCCTGGGTCATCATAACCACAACCTATATTTTATATATATATCTGTTGTGGTTATGATTAGCTATGATGCTGTATATTCATGTCATTGTTATCCTATCAATGACACACATTTATTGAGGAAGGAAAATTTGCAAGGAACGTTGTATCAAACAAGAGCTTTATTTTCAAAATCAGAGTAAGTAAAAGACGTTAAAAAATAAACAAAATGGCAGCATTCAGTCAAAGACAAACAGTAGTTGCCTATACATTCTCTAGTGCAAGAGAGATGTGCAGGATACAAAACTAAACAAAAGCAAATAAGCACCGTATTTTAGTCCTACAGCTCCATGAAGTGCATGCTTGCGGTCTCTGAGCTGTGGGGAGCAGGCAGCATCGGACCGACATGCAGTCATCTGTGGTGGGTTGCCCTGTACTTTGGATCTGCCTCAAGCCTTGATTGCAGCATAGCACATATGGCCCTTTTCCACTACCCTTTTTCAGCTCACTTCAGCTCGCTTCAACCTGACACAGCTCGTGTTTCGACTACCTTAAAACAGCACGACTCAGCTCGCTTCAGCCCTGCTTAGCCCCCAAAACTCGCACGGTTTTGGAGTGGGGCTGAAGCGAGCCAAACCGAGCTGAGTGAGGCTGGGGGCGTGAGCAGACACTCCCCTGTGCACTGATTGGTGAGGAGGAGTGTCCTCACACGCCCCGCGAGCACGCGGAGATCTGTAAACCTGGAAGAAGGAGAATTACGAATTACGAGAATTTCTGAAGCCTTATGCACCTCGTCTCATCTATACGCTCTTGCCAGTATCTGTTGGCGTTGTCGGTGACAACAAGCCACAGCACCAAGACCAGCAACACTAACGACACCATGTCCTCCATGTTTATTGTTTACTATCCAGGCTGTGAGACTACCGCTTAAAAGATCACTGATGTCACTGTTTGCGCCACTTAACGACATCACGTGACGTCCACCCACTTTCGCTAACTCCACCCAATGTGTCCACCCACTTCCAGCCAGCACGGTTCAGCGCGGTTGTAGTCGAAATGCAACTCCAACAGCCCCGCTCAGCTCAACTCAGCCCAACTCAGCACGGCATGGCTCAGCCACGTTTGTAGTGGAAAAGCGGCAATAGTTCGCTGAGCTCTGGGTTACGGGACGGCGGAGGCTTAACGATCCACCCAGACACCCCATCCACCACCCCATTTTCCTCATCCGACATCAGGTCTACGGTAGCACACTGCCATACATCCATCTTGTCCATAGCAAGGACACCTTGTCTCGCGTCAAACAGCTGTAAAAACGATCGATAAAGAGAATAAGTACTGAGCAATGTACTGCGTATGGACACAACACATGAAAAACACTGAAAAAAAAAAGTCACATTGACCAAAACTGAAAAATCTTACCCTCTTTCTTCTGGAGCAACTACGAGCCGGCTACTTCATTGCTTCCGCCTGCAACGAAAGATCAGGCTGCTGGTACCTGTAGCTCCTGCGTAAGGTTTCGTAATACGTCTTGCAGGCAGCTAGAAAAACAAATGAGAGTACGATTAACAACGTAGCAGTAGGCTAAGCTTAATAAGGGAAAGGAAGAAGGGAAGTGTAGACAGCAGAGAAAGGACAGTATAGGCTACCATAATATTTAGTGAAATAGTTGTTACTTACACACAATGTTGTCTTTGTCAGCATCATAAAGATTTGGATTTGTCAACAAAGCCCGCACTAAATAGCTTGTCACGGCTTCGTCATGAGGCAAAGTTAGTCTGTGAAAACAAGATGGCTACAGTTAGGATCAGGCTAGGATCTGCATCTATTAACGTATCTCATACAGAATGAAAGCATATTCTTTAAATCTTACCCTTGTGCCGGCTTGTATTGCCTAGTGTTTGTCTCAGAGTTGTGAAGACGGTGTACTGTTTCCTGTGAAAAGAACAAAACAACGTTTTTAAGTCACTTGTCCCTAATAGCTAGCTACTGGCTACTTTTAGCTTGGGCTAGCTGCTATGCTTACTTTTAGGCTATTTAGCTTAGCTAGCAGACACCGGACAAATTCTTACCGCAATCATGGGACTCTGCACCCGTCTTTTCTTCCTGGAGTTTGCGTTTTCCCCAAAGTTACGTCCCTCCAAAGCAGTCAATCTGTCTTCCACGGTGTTGAATCTGTCATCCATAGAGTTGAATCTGTCGGTTACGAACGTAGTCAGCTCTGCAATCTGACGAGACAACCCACTGAGAGCAGACAGCAGTTTTCTCTCATCGGTCTGCGGACTTCCCGACACAGGTCCATCGCGTCCAGACACAGGAGTCGACGGAGAGTAGAACGCGAGGCGCCGTCCAGCCATTGAAGATCACCAAGCAGCAAAAATCCCAGAAACCAAGAGAAAGTTCCAGAGCACATGAAAACCACAGTACCTGGTAAGCTACGGTACACCTGTTTATACTGTATGAGCCACGCCCATGACCGCCTGGTCCTGGTCCAATCACATGCGAGGTTATTGTTATACGGTACATGCTCGCATGTTTGTGATATAAACCATTTTGGATATTTTTGAATATAGAAGTATGAAGTTCCTGCTTACTGACTGAATTAAACAATTCAATTATAAGTAATTTCAAGATTCCCCTGAAATAAACACAGAGGCCACAGATTAGGCTTCTTTTAACAGCAGTTTGAGATGTATATGATTTTTTTAAACTATAGTTTCACAATCTTTTCATACTCAAATGGTCGTGTTAACGATGGCCTATTCACAGTGTTCAAACTATGCCGATATTTTCGGGGGGGTCCCTTTTTTTCCCTTGGGGGGGGGGGGGTGCTTGTGCTTGTCTCAGAGTGCGGATCTCCAAACACATGAGAAGCCTATCTTACGCACATATCACGCGGACTCCACACCTCCACACACGCATCGCGTCTGAAGTCATAACTCATCAGGGGAAATCATGTCCGCATTGGCATGTTCAAAAAACAACCTCGCATCAACAATGATATCAATGGGAACATTACCAATGGTAACAATGGGAAAATTCTGGGGACACAAATTAGTAGAAAGGAAGTGTGTTGGCACACTTCCTTTCTACTAGTTTGTGTCCCCAACCTGGCAGCAGCAGTCATTGTCATATTGGTTTATTTTATCTTTGATGTGAACACAACACTTCGGATATGCAAATGCTTCCCGTTACACACGATTGCTATGTCAATAAACATCATTTTGCCAATATTTTAGAGACCCCCCCCAACATTTCCCAAATCATGTTTTCAAGGGATCTCATGTCTGTTTCAGGGGATCTCGGATCCCCCGAGTACCCCCGTAGTTCGAACGGTGCCTATTCACTCTGCCATGGACATATTCATGCACTGACTGTGGTCATTTGACTGGTCTCATACTAAAATGGCCATGCTAATGATGGCCTATTCACTCTGACATGGACATATTCATGCACTGAGTATGGTCGTTTGAGGTGTCGAATGTGGGCATTTGCATGCTTGTAATTTATTGCATGGATATGAATTTAAATGTGTGTTTTACATTTGCATAGGATGAGTATGTGACTGAAGAGGGGGAAAGCCTTGCTGAGGAGCAGAGTGAAGCCTGTCCAGACATACAAGATGGAGAGGGGCATGGAAGTGATCAGTCCAGAAGTGAAAAACCAGAAGACTTGATGAAATTTCTGGCCATGATGCTTTTGTCATGGCAATCAGCCTTTAAGATTTCTGATAACGCCATCACATCGCTTCTTCTGTGCATCAAACAGTTTGTGTGGATACTTGGAAATGTTCTCTGTGTTAATTCCCTCACTGCCTTTTCCAGCAATATTCCAGCAATATACAGGTTTTGTACTGTTGCTATTATTGATAGACATATACCCTTGGCTGCTACTTTCACAGTACACTGTTGAAACACATTATTGTTGCATTCATGTCTTTGTTATTTTTAGTACTAGTAAAAGTTTTTTATCTCACTGTGTACTATGTATGGCTTAAATGACAATAAACCTTCTTGACTTGACTTGTGTGCAGCAACTCAGTTTTAAAAAGCTTACAATTCTACAATTCTTACAATTAAGTTAATACCTTTTAGTAAAATGTTACCTGGGAACTCCCCCTGCTATCCTGATTTGCATTTGTATAGCCTTCCCTAGGCTTAGGGGAAGGGGGGTCATGGGGGACAACTGCCAAAGCAAGTTACACGTCCATTTCCGACAATTCACGGCAGTTTTCAGTGTTGCCTGCAAATTGCTGTAAATTGTCATAAACCTGAAATTCCACAGAAATCTGCAGTCCCGTTTGCTCCTGTAAATCCCACTTTTCATGCAGTGTCATTTCTGCTGCACATTAAGCTGGAATGCTGAGAAATTAAATGAAACATCACTGCATGATAACTAGGCTGTGTGTTTAAATTCCACTTGTGCAAAAATGCTCAGCCTTCGTCCCAACAGTTTAGTAGCCTATCTTAACTTTTGTCATTAGATGCGTAAAATAGCGTAAATTATAAACCAAGTTTCACTAGTTCGCCCTTGAGTGCTTGGTGTACAGTAAGCATGTTTGGCATGTCAGCTGGCCTCGGTACCTGGATGCTTTCAGCGGAAATCATACGGGATGAGATCCGCTTCACACACCCCCTATAGAGGAATTGCAGCTGGGTGCTCTAGTGAAATGGAGGAGAAGGGGGAGGTGGTGGGACAATTCGAGAAGCCTTCGCGCATGACAGGTGAAAGGAGCAGGAGGGATTAAATCTCCGGGAAGGCGGGAGCAGGTAATGACAGCTGTCAATCACTCCACAGGCTTCCTCCCGAACTACGTTTATACAAACAACATTTATTTTAAATACCGAAATCACGCACAGCCACTTCACCTCTCTAACTTAAATCCTGGAAGTGTGCTAGAGAATACTGTGCAGTTTAATGATCTCGTTATCAGCTGAATCGGCATGCGCTAGAATATTAATGTTATAAATTAAGTTGGGATATTTATTAATAACTAACATAACCAGACGAACTGTCTTCACCCACAAAACAACAGCAGTGTCTGTACAAAAAATTAAGTGATGGGGCATGCCAAACAAACTGTGCAATTGAAATTTTTTTTAACAGCTGCATGGAGGAAAGGAGGTGAGAGGAGAAATTGGTGCATCTGCTCAAGTTTGTGGCGTGCAATTATCAACTCGTATGCGTTCAATTGTCTCTGTTATTAGTTAGCAATAGAGGTAATTTGCTATCACCAAATCGCCGATTATCAACAAAAGGAGAGGGAGAGATGGCGGGCGCACACATTTTGGCGGCCACTGACAAAGCCTACTTCAGTGTTATGCTGCCCCCATGGCTGCAAGTTGTAACTGCACCCTTACCGCAGCTTACCGCGAGGGCCCCTACCATTCTGCGGCAGACAGGCGAGCATTCTGAGTATGTCACTAGCGGTAGGTTGCTGGAGTCGCTAGAGTCTTGAGCTGTCAGAGTGAGGGCTTCGACACTATGTACCATGTTACAGTGGTGTCAGTGATATTCTGTATGCTAGAAGGCAACTGGGGTTCGATCGAAGCACTTGCAGCGTCAGATTCAAATTCTACAATAGCAGAACATTTACCATCTACTCTGCTTGGTAATCTCACGATTTGAGCTACTTTACCGAATTTCTCGAAAGTTTCGATAATGTCTGCATCAGTATCAGTTTGGTTAACGCTGAATAAGGCAACGGAACGCTCACATTTAACACCATACTTCTGCTCAAAATCCATGTCTCAAGTTTAAACAATTTCACTCAATGAAACAAAAACCTAAAAAAAAAAAAAGAGTGATAGTTCACGTAATGCTCAGAAAACACCTTGAAATGCTAAATTAAATGGCAAAGTCATGCTCAAAACTCTCCTGGCTGGCTTGCCACGGAAAGAGATGTAACGCTTCTTAGTTAACATAATATATGAGACCACTATATTACCAGAGTAATCAGAGCTAGGTTCGACTATAAGGAGAGAATTGGCAACGACCAGTATTTAAATGAGGAAAGCGGTAGTAACATTTATTAAACACACAGAAAGATACTGAACCACAATAGAAAAAAAGTAAAGCCCTTAGTAGTCAGTCAGTATAAACGTTTAGTCAGTCAGTTACCCAATGTTCAATACAGTTCAATAAAGTTCAATCCCAAAGTTCGATGTCCAGTGTTTAACCCCAATGTTCAAACTCAAAAGCTTCAGTTGAAAGTGCAATAAGTGCCCTTTAAATCCTCAAAAAAAGGAAAAAAAAGTAGAAAAATGGAAAAAAAGGATCTTCCTTGTACGTACTTTGTATTGTTGAATAAAGAAAAAAATGAAAACAAGGCCTTTTAAATCACTACCCAGGTAGTATGAAAGTGATGGAGATTTCAGAATCTTATCTGTAATCCAAGGAAATGTAGCCAGGATAATAATAATAATAATAATAATAATAATAATAATTTCAACTTATATAGCGCCTTTCAAGAAACCCAAGGACGCTTTACAATTATAGACAAAGAAAAAAAATAACAATAAAAAAAAAAAATAAAATAAATAAATAAATAAATAAATAAAAGTAAAAAATCCACCAAGTAGGAGTCAGGATGCAATTCCAGTGGTGTAGCAGCCACAGTCCCATCAAAAGGTGCATGAAAACGAGTCCCACATCTCCAGCACAGCCGCCGTGATGCCGTCAGCCACATCGCTCAAACACCACGCCGTGGATCCACAAAGCGAGCACAGAAGCTCCGCCACGCAGAGCGCTGGTGTGTCCCAAACCGCCTGCACAGCTGCCGCGACGCCACCGAGCAACATTGTTGGGTCAAAATTTATTATATGTAGATTATGATCAGAATATGAATCAGAATCAGTAGGTTAAATCAGGATATATGTAGGTGTATATGTAAGTTTAGTGAAATAGTGATTCTTAGCTTATTCTGTGTTAAGATTTAGTTTGAAATGACCTTAGGTCCGGCTGGACATTGTTTGGGAACATTTTGTTTATGAATGTGTATTTTTGAACAGAGACGTGTCTGAAGGTCTGTTTTAGTGTCAGATCGACTCATACCACACTCAGAAATAGTAGAATTAAAGTTCATGATTATGCTTATTCATTCAGTTGAATCTTAGGTCATGGCTTCATAAAGGCTATGAAATACACTGAAATATATTGAAATATACTATGGTAATGATTAATATTAGTTTTATAGATCCCGTAATTAATGAATACATTCCGTGATTAATGTTAGTTTCATAGTTCTAGATTAGTTTCATAATGACATTATAATTATAATTAAGATCTCATGATTCTAAGGATTTTTAGTTTAAGAGCATTAACCTAATTTAGTTATAAGTTTAATCCTGTTAGTGGTTTAATTGTTCTCTCTCTTTCAGACATATTCTCATTGTACTTGTGGTTAAGTTGTTCTTTTTTTTTATGTTTATTCTCTTATAACATTCATTATTAAGAGCTGATTGTTATTTGTTAATTACTTATGTTGATGGAATCAAGATAATCAAGATGTAATTTACTGACTGACCACACATTCATGTGTTAAGAATTATTCATGTTAATTATTAAGAATTAGTACGATCCTTTCTGTGCAAACTAGTGTTTTTTGACCTTCTTCGTAGGCAAACATTAAACATTATCTATGTTTATACATTCCAAACTATTCCACGAAGAATCAGACATAACATCTATCTGTACCTTATTGTCAGCAAAAATATGTTATTATATTATTATGATTGATTCAAGATCATTACACACTTCTACATAGACACACACACATAGACACACACACACACACGAAGACAAAACATAAACACAGCAACACTATAAGACATTCCCACAAATGTTTTCATTCAGACGAAGCGAGCGAATAAACTGGCATGTGAACAACCCACACGTGTTCTCCTGTCCGTTTCTGAGCGATTCGTCTCCTTGTCTCCTTGTCTCCTTCGGGCCCGAAGGGAAGGCATTCACGAAGGAATCCAGGGTCTCTTTCTGGGTGAACCCAACAATTTGGTGTCAGAAGTGGGATACTGCCAACCAGGTGAGTAAATTTAATTTTAATTTATAATTTGATTGGTTATTGATTGGTTGACCGCCTGGTTGGTAGTAATTTCAAAAATAGAGACCCGTAAATTCAGGTTGGTAATCCTCGTGTGGAGGCACGGGACGTAAGGACCCTCGTAGACTGAAGATTAGATTAGACCTTTATTTATTTTAGACTCTTGTTTACGGGACGAGACGGGGCTAGTAGAGCCACGGGATTGGGCTGGTAAACCTCGTAATTTGTTTACGGGACGGTAAGCCTCGTGAAGACACTTCAAGGGGGAGAACTGTCACGAGAAGAGCGCGCTTTTAATCTTTGATTCCTTCGTGCGGCCATGGGGGGTAGTTGTGGTAGTAAAGAGGTACTCAGACCCGATTCTGAAGACACTCCACGGGATTGGATGAATCGATGTGATTTGGGATTCTATACTGCTCCTTGGCTGGACCTTCTAGCCGATTGGTCTACGAAACAATTTCAGTCTCGGTTAATTTATCCTCGTGCAGGGACTTTTAGACCAGAGTATCTAATTTCGGCACACAAACAGATATATGAAGGATTTGGCAACCCAGAATGGGATTATGATTACATGACCAAAGGTTATTTAGAGTGGATTAGAATGAAGCCAATTTGGGATCATTTTCAGAAAATTAAAGAGACGAAAGAACAAAAGAATTCAATACCACATCCCAAGCGCAATGCAGAGGTGCAACCTGCTTTATTTCGATCCCTAGCCTCTGCTCCTCCGCTGATCAAGGAAACAAGAAACATTCCAAACATTCCTGTAGATACACCGGCGAACGCTTCATGTCCCGCTGATAACGTTCCTAGCGTATCTCATAACACAGGCGCTAGAAGGAAAACTGTAATGAGCAGAAGAAACGAGACAAACGAATCTCATACGGATTCTGACGATGAAATAAACACAGCTTGTGTGTGGGCGCGAAGAGGAAAGGGATTTAAGATCTATCCGCCTTCAGCATCAGAATTAAAAGACATTATCAAGCTATTGCCTTCGATAAACAACCCAGTCAATTTCGTAGACATGCTCGTAAGAATGTGCAGGCACAAACAAATGGTTGGTGCAGATTATCGCCTTCTCATGCATGCTGTTCTCGGTGATAAATATGATGAAGATGCATTGCTAGCCACCGTCCCTTGTCTAAAACCGGAAAATGACGATTATGCTGTTACGGAGGTTAAAGAGGAAGAAAACGGTCAGACTACGACCAAACAGGTAATGAGGTTTTACTGGAAAGATATTGATAGAGCTATGAGAGAATTAAGGGAACAATTGACGCGTTATCTGCTCTCACGAAGACAGGCTAGCCGTGATCTTTCACAGGTTACTAATTGTAAACAGGAGAAGGCTGAACTCACTTCCAAGTTTTTGACACGCTTTAGCGAGACATGGACTTGTTTGGGAAATATGCCACTGAACCAGCAGCAAAGCAATCCTCTCTTTATTTCGACATTTCTGAATAATTGTCGTCCTGATGTGCAGAAGGTGTTGAAACATCATTTGAGTGACCGGAGTAATATGATAGTGAGAGCTCTAGGGGAAAAGATTAGAATTTTGGAGGGAGATGATCTTTTGGATACTAAGCAGGTGGCTTGTCTTTCCGTTGCTAGTGGTTACTCACAACAGAATTGGGGTGATCAACAAGGACGGGCGGGGAATAAGGGATTCCCCAGTGATAGATTGTGCTATTATTGGCGGTAAAGAAGGACATTGGAAGCGCGAGTGTAGAAAGAAACGGATAGATGAGGATAGGGCACGTCAAAGAGCTGCTTCTGCTTCTTCTTCTAATCTTCAGCGTGGTGTGTCTTTTCCTTCTCCTCCCCCTCCTTCTCCTGCTTTGCCTACTGCAAGCGTAGGCCCATATCGAGCATAGAGCTGCCTACAGAGCTGTGACCCCATGATGTTACATTGTTCTTTTGACTCTTATCTAGCTAGTGATTTGCCTGTTGTAGAATTGGTTGTGGATGGAAAGGTGCTCCCTTTCTTAATTGACACTGGTGCTACAATGTCCTCGGTGGGAAAGTCATATGAGGGTCCGATGTCTAACAAAACCGTTCGCTCTGTGGGAATTGATGGGGTCCCTTTTCCTTCCCCTTGCACTCCTCCGTTACTGGTAACCTGTCCCGCTGACCCAGCACTTCGTAAACATCACTCTTTTGTGTTGATGTCACAGTGTCCTTTTAACTTAATGGGACGGGATCTAATGAGCCTGTTACATTTATCCATTTCGTTTCAGGGATCCAAGATGACAATTTGCACTCCTGACTCGCTGCCTCCTGCTTTATCTTATCTTTCTTCACATGTGACTGTGCCAAATATCCCTGCTGTTTGCATGACTTCTGTAAACTCTGTTATTCCCTCTGCTGACCCTTCTACGGCTTTGGCTGAAATTCCCTCCTCTCTTTGGGCTGAACAGAAGGATGAGGTAGGCCTGGTTAATTGTGTTCCTTATGAAGCTAAGCTGAAACATCTGCTCCCTGTTTATGTTAACCAGTATCCTCTCTCTGAGGATAAAGTCAAAGGGATCGATGTCATCCTCCGGTCTCTCCTTGAACAAGGCGTGGTGAGAGAGTGTATCAGCCCGTGTAATACACCTGTCAACCCCGTGCCCAAGCCAGACGGTACCTGGCGTTTTACGCAGGACTTGCGTAAGATTAATGAACTAATTGTTCCTGTAGCACCTATTGTACCTGACGTTTCCTCTGTAATATCACAAGTTCCTGCTGATCATTGCTGTTTCTCCGTCATTGATCTCTGCTCTGCTTTTTTCAGCGTTCCGGTTGGAGAAAACACACAGCCTTTGTTTGCGTTCACGCACAGACGGAAGCAGTATACTTGGACACGCCTACCACAAGGTTTTATTGATTCTCCAGCTGTGTTTTCAGCTGTAATTCATAACGCACTTTGTGACCTCTCCCTCCCCCAGGGCTCTGTGATCCTGACCTACGCCGATGATCTTCTGATATCCGCTGAGTCCCCAGAAATCTGCCAAGCCGCATCATTGCACCTGCTCCAACATCTGGCGAAAAAGGGTTTCAAGGTTTCCAGAACCAAGCTCCAGTTCTGCAAAGACACTGTTAAGTATCTGGGCTTTGAACTTTCACAAGGTTGTCGTAAGCTGTCAGCTGATCGGGTGCAGGCGATTCTAGACACGAAACGCCCTGCCACTAAGCATGCCCTCATGTCTTTTCTGGGTCTTATCAATTACTGCAGACAATGGATCCCTGACTGCTCCTCCTATGACAAGATTCTCCGTGCTGCAATCTCTCCTCAAGACCCACAGCGACATCCTTTGACCTGGACTGACACTATGATTAACGCTTATCACTCCCTCAAAAGCGCTCTCTGCTCCGCCCCAGCTCTGGGTTTACCTGACTACTCCAAGCCCTTTCATCTCTACTCCTGTGAACAGCAAGGTACGGCGTCTGGTGTTTTGGCTCAGGAGCATGGAGGGGGGATTCGTCCGTGTGCGTTCTTATCTAAAACATTAGACACTGTTGCTCAAGGCTTGCCTGCGTGTCTAAGAGCTGTCGCCGCCTGTGCTATGATGGTTTCAGATGCAGAGAAATTGGTTTTGTCTCACCCACTGATCTTGCACTCGTCACATCAAGTTAAACAGGTATTGCAAAATTTGCAGACTCAACATATGACTGCACAGCGACGCTCCGGATATGAAACCATTCTCCTTTCTACTGATAATCTCGAAATTCGAACCGCATCCTCTAATACTGTAGGTCACGCTCTCGCACGCCTTCTTAACTCTCAGGACGACACCTTAGAGGACACTGATCATGACTGTCTATCTGAAATCTTGCATACTACCAGTATCAGGCCTGATCTTTCCTCCAGCCCTCTGGAGACTGGGGAAGTAATCTTTGTTGATGGCTCTTGTTTTAAACCTTCAGATAATGTTTTCCTCTGTGGCTATTCTGTGTGTTCCCTGCCTGACATTGTACACGAGGCCTATGCTCTCCCGTTCTCTTCCGCTCAGGCAGCCGAATTGTATGCACTAATGCGTGCCTGTATTTTGTTTCAGGGCAAGGACGTCACTATCTACACAGACTCTCGTTATGCCTTTGGGGTGGCTCATGATTTTGGGAAGATTTGGCAGTCACGGGGCTTCCACGCAGCAGATGGGAAGCCCATTTCACACTCAACCTTAGTACAAAATCTTATTGATTCTTGTCATCTCCCTAGGTCACTCGCTATAGTCAAGACTAAAGCGCATGCCTCGGGAAACACCCCTGAACGCATGGGTAACTCTCTTGCTGATCGTATGGCGAAATTTGCTGCTGCTTCTGGTGTCATGTCTCCTGGTCTAGACTCTTCATCATGTAATACATCTTGTCTTGCTAGTAGTTTGATCCCAGATTTAGACCTTATCTCTTTACAGGCTTCAGCTTCTCCAAATGATTCTGCCTTTTGGCAGCTACAAGATGCTTATGTCGCCTCTGATGGCCTATGGTACAGCCAAGATGGCCGTCTTTGCCTTCCATCACATTGCCTTCCTTTCCTTGTGCGTGAATTTCATGGCGTAACACACCGTGCACGAAGGGGGGTAAAGGGGGACATGAACAAACTTTTCTGTATAGCTAATCTAAACAGTTTGGTGGATTCAATTCTCGAGAGATGCCTCATCTGCGCACAGAACAATCACTCCAAAGCAGTCGCGAAACACGAGTGTTTACCCATACCGACATCTCCATTCTCAGAATGGCAAATTGACTTCACACACATGCCTCCCTGTGGGCCGTTTAAATATCTCTTGGTGATTGTGGACAAATTTTCTAAATGGGTAGAAGCCTTTCCGTGTTCTAGAGAGAATGCAAAGGTAGTGACTCGTACGTTGGCAAAAGAAATAATACCTCGTTATGGGGTTCCAGATGCCATAGACTCAGACAAAGGTACCCCTTTCGCCTCAAAGGTCACACAAGATCTGTGTAAGTATCTTTCACTAAACTGGCGCTTTCACATTCCATACCATCCTCAATCTTCTGGTATCGTAGAGCATACTAATCGAACATTGAAAGACAAACTAACTAAGGCTATGCAGACCACGGGTTCCAGAAATTGGGTAGACCTATTGCCAGCCACACTGGCCGAAATTCGCATGACATCGAAGCCTAGTCTCGGCGGCTATTCCCCCTACGAGATCATTTTTGGGCGACCGTTCCCTGTCCCCTGGAGAAAAGGGACTCTGGCTCTGGGAACCTCTGATTTGAAGACACATATGGATGAGTATTCTGCAGCCCTTATCGATAAATTGCATGAAATTTGTAATAAGGTCAATAGTACAATATCACTTCCACCATCGGCAAACACACACCCCTTCCAAGTGGGAGATAAGGTGCTGGTGCAATTTTTTAAACGATTTGGACAATTGGGAAAACCTCGATATAGTGAGCCTGCAGAAATAGTCGCCATTACTCGTACTGCTGTTTTAACTGACCTTTTTCCACAGTGGATTCACGCCACCCGACTGAAGAAGGCTCCATAATAAAGTTGTGTTACAATCAGTTGCTATTAACGCTTTTTGTGTCCCTATCTAGTCTCTTTCTCTCTCTCTCTTTCTCTCTCTCCCTTTCTCTGTGCTATAGAATTGACCTGTGTGCAAACGCTGACTGAGTTGTGCAGCCCGGCTGACTGAGAATCCGTTACTGCCCGTGAGACATTGTGAACAAAGGGGGGGAAAAGATCTTGCGCCCAGTCCAGATTTGGAACCGTGGAACCGAACCACCTCACTACAATCCATGATGGTCCACATCGCGGGTCTCATGACATCACTGCTCGGGGCAGGGCTACCCGCCCGAGCCTTCAGGATCACTTCCTTGCTCGGGGCAGGGTTACCCGCCCGAGCATTCGTGTCCGCTTCATCTCTGCTCGGGGCAGGGTTACCCGCCCGAGCCTTCGTGGCTGCTGCATCTCTGCTCGGGGCAGGGTTACCCGCCCGAGCCTTCGTGATCATTTTCCTATTGCTCGGAGCAGGGTTACCCGCTGGAGCTGGACCTCGGGACAACATCTTCTGGCAATTTGCTAACTGGACTGCACGGGCTCACACAAATGAAAGTTGTTATGTATGTCATTTGATGCCATCCTCCACTATTATTACACGCCCACCTTTGCCATTATGCTCTGAAGCTTTATATTATGCTTGGGGGCCAAAAGGCCAACCTTCTAAATTTTGGGGCCCTTTCTGTAATTACTCTCCTCACCCTTCTGTGGTAGCAAAGTTAAACCAGACTTCTTCAGTACATGGCACAAATACCCCCGACATTATATTACAAGATTCTATTCTCACTACTCTAAAAGTAGATATGCCTTCTAATTTCACTTTCCCTCATTGTTTCAGAAGGAATTACTCTCAAAAAAGTAACATTTATTTAGGACACATTCCTAAGTCTCAATGTAAGCAGATATATGATCAGAACTCCGTCACCTCTCCCTGTCCTCACTGGATCCCGAATTCATGTCGATGTAACCCTCCGCTAACTGATTGTACACTCAACAGTATCGGATATATCAAAAATACATGTAGGGCTCATCCTAATTGCGTTCCACCACACCCTAATAATTATCCTGGTGTTAAATTGGCATTAAACTGGTACTGGTACTGCGGTAATAGTAATCTCCTTGTTTCGTTTCCCACCAACTGGTCAGGCATTTGCGCTCCCATACAACTTAAAAACGCTATCACTGCCATCCATCCTTTCTCTGCTCATCGCCCAAAACGAGATGTTATTCATAATTTTCCACCCCTGGAACATCATCTTACTACTAGGTGGCACAGGTTTTGGACATCAATGTTTCCTCATTTTGGTGTAGCTGATCTATGGAAGAATGTAGAATTAACACATTATCGCTTGGCCAGCTTTGTTAATGAAACCATTAAAGCTGTCGATGGTATTAGAACAGAATTAACCTCCCTGCGTCTAATGACTACTCAAAATCGTATGGCCCTTGATATTTTGTTAGCAGAAAAGGGGGGTGTTTGTGCTATGATTGGAGACAGCTGTTGCACTTTTATTCCCACTAATGATAACCCGGATGGTGAAATAGGTGCAGCCGTACATCAAATGAGACAGATTGCTCAACAATTAGAACATGATGAACATGGGGATACGGCAGGGTGGGTGTGGTTTTCTGGACTGTTTGGTAATTTGTCTAGTTGGTCTGCTATTTTTTCTATGTGTATTCCTGTAGTGGTGATTGTTCTTTTGTTTATTTTTCTGGGACCTTGCATTCTGAGATGCTTGATGGACAGAATGCATAAGATGATTTATAGTCTTACCCGCAAACCTCTGCATAGAGAGAATAATGTATATTATCGTCCTGCTAGGGTGTAACACTAATCTTAATCATAATCTTACTTACTTACATATTTACTTAAAATCTAAAGTTAATACTGTGATTAGTATTAAAGGGGGGGATTGTTGGGTCAAAATTTATTATATGTAGATTATGATCAGAATATGAATCAGAATCAGTAGATTAAATCAGGATATATGTAGGTGTATATGTAAGTTTAGTGAAATAGTGATTCTTAGCTTATTCTGTGTTAAGATTTAGTTTGAAATGACCTTAGGTCCGGCTGGACATTGTTTGGGAACATTTTGTTTATGAATGTGTATTTTTGAACAGAGACGTGTCTGAAGGTCTGTTTTAGTGTCAGATCGACTCATACCACACTCAGAAATAGTAGAATTAAAGTTCATGATTATGCTTATTCATTCAGTTGAATCTTAGGTCATGGCTTCATAAAGGCTATGAAATACACTGAAATATATTGAAATACACTATGGTAATGATTAATATTAGTTTTATAGATCCCGTAATTAATGAATACATTCCGTGATTAATGTTAGTTTCATAGTTCTAGATTAGTTTCATAATGACATTATAATTATAATTAAGATCTCATGATTCTAAGGATTTTTAGTTTAAGAGCATTAACCTAATTTAGTTATAAGTTTAATCCTGTCAGTGGTTTAATTGTTCTCTCTCTTTCAGACATATTCTCATTGTACTTGTGGTTAAGTTGTTCTTTTTTTTTATGTTTATTCTCTTATAACATTCATTATTAAGAGCTGATTGTTATTTGTTAATTACTTATGTTGATGGAATCAAGATAATCAAGATGTAATTTACTGACTGACCACACATTCATGTGTTAAGAATTATTCATGTTAATTATTAAGAATTAGTACGATCCTTTCTGTGCAAACTAGTGTTTTTTGACCTTCTTCGTAGGCAAACATTAAACATTATCTATGTTTATACATTCCAAACTATTCCACGAAGAATCAGACATAACATCTATCTGTACCTTATTGTCAGCAAAAATATGTTATTATATTATGATTGATTCAAGATCATTACACACTTCTACATAGACACACACACATAGACACACACACACACACGAAGACAAAACATAAACACAGCAACACTATAAGACATTCCCACAAATGTTTTCATTCAGACGAAGCGAGCGAATAAACTGGCATGTGAACAACCCACACGTGTTCTCCTGTCCGTTTCTGAGCGATTCGTCTCCTTGTCTCCTTCGGGCCCGAAGGGAAGGCATTCACGAAGGAATCCAGGGTCTCTTTCTGGGTGAACCCAACAAACATCACTCGGAACATCACGCCAAGCATTAAAGCGCAGAGTGCTGGACAACCACAAATGTTAAATGAGCAGCGAGTTCGCTGCAGTCCATAGCTGGGAGCACAGGCATCACCCACAGCGAATCAAGGCCTAGAGGGAACCAACGCCCAAAACTGGGTCCAGAGCTACACCACAACCGGCGGACAAAACACTCAAACATCAAACTACACAAACACACAAAAAAATAAATAAATAAAATGAAAATTGAAAAAGAAAGAAAATAAAATTAAAAAAAAAAAAAAAAAGCTCTGGATGCGTCCAGGTCACGGGCTCACAGATTGATGAACACACACTGTAAAATATGTGTAGGTAAAATGAATTCTGGCTACTAATCCGTTAGCAAGCTCTACAGGTTGTCCGATCAGAACAATGATGAGGAAGAAATATTTCCAAGCAAAGGTCTTCTTTATTTATCTTTACACCCACAACACACATGAATAAATTCTTCTTTATATCAAAATAAACATTGTCTCTGTGTATGTATGTGTGGTTCTGAAATAAAGGAATGGATACAATTTTCTTTACCCTCATGGTAATAATTACTGCCTACATGTAACAGTACTAGCTAGCTAGCATGACACAGCAAGAATTACCAATCAATATCAATTTAACAAAACCAGATTAATTTGGTACTTACAAGACTCATACATAACTGGTGCAATTTAAACACCCAACAAATTTCTAATATTAATAAAGGCACTCACCAGTAGATGCACGCACACAAAACTATGAAACATCTGTGAAAGACTGCAGATATAATCCAACTGCTGTTACCACCTTGACCTTGCCTTCTGCTACTAACAAATGCAAAAGGGGGCCTAAAAGGGTCCTAAAGTCTAAAGGGTGGCCAATTAACTGCCTGACTAAAATAGGAAACTGAATAATTGGCATAACATAAAAGGATATCAGATGGGCTTTTGTACAGCCACCCCCAAATCTGCTGTGCAGATTTGCTTCTGGAAGGCCATCTATCCTGGGTCTTCTGGGAGTGCAGGAAGTCGGATGAGTCTTGCCACCGGTTGCAAGTAGGTCCGGTCCTTCACCAATACTTCGGCTGTCCTTACTCTCCCATCTGAACCAGGATGAACTGTCTTAACTGTACCGACAAGCCAGAGGGCCCTTGGGGCTTGAGGATCCACAATCATCACCACTGTGCCAACAGTCAGATCTTCCTTTTCCTTTTGCCACTTCTGACGAATCTGTTGACTTGGTAGGTAATGACGGATATACCTGGCCCAGAACTGATCAGCCAGTACTTGACTGTGTCTCCATCTCTTGCGGCTTAGCAACTCTGATTCTGGGTAGATCACCTGGGGTAGAGAAGCATCAGTCCTCCCCATCAGAAGAGAATTTGGAGTCACAGGGTCAGGATCTGAGATATCCGAGGACACATAACCCAAAGGTTTGGAATTGAGTATTCCTTCAATCTCTACCAGGACTGTCCGTAGTACCTCTTCCGGGACAGTTTGTGCTCCAAGAACTGTAGCCAGTGCTGCCTTGATAGACCATATCTGTCTCTCCCAGGAGCCACCAAAGTGCGGTGCACTAGGTGGGTTATAACAGAAGTCAATCTGCTGGGCAGCAAGCTTCTCTTTCAAGGCAGGTTGGAGGGCCTGAAATGCCTCCTTCAGTTCAGCATCACCACCTCTGAAATTTGTCCCTCTGTCACATAAGCTCTTGTGTGGCTTACCTCTTCTGGACACAAAACGGCATAGTGACATAAGGAACGAATCAGAGTCTATGCTTGACAGGAGATCTATATAAACAGCCTTGGTGGTAAGACACTTGTACAAGATGCCCCAGCGCTTGTCATTACGCCTTCCCATTCGGATCTGGAAAGGGCCAAAGCAATCTATTCCAGTTGAATGAAAGGCGGGCTTGTAAAGCCTTAGGCTGGAGGGAGGCAAATTGGCCATCTGTGGAATGTCTGGCGTGCCACGCCACTTACGGCATTCAGGGCATTTGTACTGGAACTTACGGATTGCTTGTCTACCTCTCAGGATCCAAAAGCGTCGCCTAACTTCAGCGAAGACTCGCTCTGGCCCAGGATGATGCAGCTCCTCATCATACCGTTGGATGATCAGCCTTGTGATATTATGAGTGGGGTCGAGGACAACTGGATGTTGAGTGTCTTGACTTATATCATCACATCTACGTAGGCGGCCTCCAACGCGTATTAACCGGGTGCTGGAATCAAATTCAGGGGCCAGTGTAGCTAATCTACTGGTTGACGCTACTGTTTTTCCAGATTGAAGCTGAATCAGATCGTCTTCAAAGCACTCTGCCTGGGCTTGGCGAAGAATATCCACCTCAGCATTCCTGAAGTCGTCGGCTGACAAGCTGCTGGAATCTGAAGCCGCCCCGTGTTCTAAACGGGCTACAGCCTCCATAAATTCCTGAAATGTACTGTATTGACTCGCATCAATCTGCAGTGAACCACTATGGACTGCTGTGACTCCACAAAAGGCTTGCTTCTGCAGCTCCTCTGGAATGTTCGGTATGCACTCAGGTGGTCGCTCAGGCCAGGAGGTCTCCGGTTGCCAGAGGAAAGCTGGGCCTTGAAGCCATCGACTGTCATCAGTCAGCTGAGACAGGGTCTTTCCCCTTGTGATGTAATCTGCAGGATTTCTTTGTGAGTCTATGTAGCGCCATGTCCCTGAGTCGGTTAGCTCCTGAATTTCGGCGATCCGAGTTCCCACGAAAACTTTGAACTTGCAGGATTCTGATTGCAGCCAAGTAAGTACTGTCATAGAATCTGTCCAGTAGATGTAATGGTGGGCATTCAGAGTTAACTATCTCTTCAGAACTGATGCCAGTTGGGCACCTGTTAAGGCAGCAGACAGCTCCAGCCTTGGGATTGACAATTGCCATTTGGGGGCCACTCTTGAGCGGGCAGCAACAAAGGCAACTTGAGCGCATCCACTGGTGTCTTCTGTGTGAAGATATGCTACCGAGCCATATGCCTTTTCAGAAGCATCGCAAAATATGTGGACACTATATCTGCAGGTGTTGATGTCCAGCTCAGGGGTGGTGTAGCACCTTGGCACAGTAAGACGCAATAGCTGGGGAAGTTCCTCTACCCAGGAATGCCATTCTTGTAAAAGATCAGAAGGTAGGTTGGGATCATCCCATTCGCGCTTCCGATCCCAGAGCTTCTGCACTATGACCTTGGCTCTGGTGGTAAAAGGCACAATGAATCCGAGTGGATCGTACTGCCTGGCAAGAATGCTATAGATACTGCACATTGTAGGCTGTGCATCAAGCTCAAGCTGCCCATGCTTAAAGCCTAAGGTGTCTGATTGGCAGTGCCAAATCAAGCCAAGGGTGCTTTCTTCTGGGTCGCTCACATTCTGGGTGAGCCAGAGTTCAGCACTTTCAGACCTACTCTCTGATGGCAAATGGCTGATGATACTTGGGCAGTTACTGCTCCATTGTCTCATGTCAAATCCACCTTTGGCCAGGAAATGGCGCAGTTTATCGACAAGATCTCTAGCCTCATGAGCTGACTGCAGACTCTGTAGACAATTGTCTACATAAAAACACTGTTCCACTGATGTGCGCAGTTTGTCTCCATCTTCAGTGTGGTCCACCACATGCTTTTGAAGAACAAAAGTGGCACAGCAAGGGCTTGAGGTTGTTCCAAATGGCAGAACTTGCCACTGGTAAACATCTGGGGGGTCATTCCTTCGCATTTCTCTCCACAGGAACCTCAACAGTGGCTGGTCCTCTGGGAGGAGGCGGACTTGGTGAAACATGTCCTTTATATCAGAACTGATTGCAAAGGCATGTTCTCGGAAGCGGAGGAGAACCCCAAGCAGAGTGGCACCCAGCACAGGTCCAGGGAGAAGATAATCGTTCAAGCTAATGCCTCTATGAACAAAGGAGCAGTTAAAGACGATTCTGTTCTTCCCATTATGGTGGACCATATGATGGGGGATATACCACCCAAGACTGTTGGTTACTTCCTCTAGTGGGATTTTGCTCACATAACCTGCCTCGACTAGCTTGCTGATCTCTTGGTTGTAGGTGGCAGCCTTGTCTGGATCAGCAGCAAGCCTCTTCTCTGTACCATGCAGGTGGGCCATCACAGCTTTCTTTGGAGCAACCAACGGAGGTAGATCAGTTTTCCACAACAGCGGTGTGGCATATCGCAAAACTCTGTCTACCTCCACTCTGATGGTCTTCTCCTCGAGGATTTGGATGGCCTTTACATCCTGTCTTGAGCGCATCACGAATTTCTCACTACGATAGGGCAAAGTATCCAATTGCCACAGCTTCTCGACGTGTTGTAGTAACTCAGAGTTGCTCAAGGTAATGGATGTTAAAAGGCATTGTTGAGTGGTGAGGCTATGCTTCACGAGCTTAGAAGGCCCCTGGAGTGACCATCCCAGCTGGGTCTTAATGGCAGCAGGCCCTCCCGGCGGACCAAGACGCACAGGCTCCGTTGGTATGATGAGATGTGGATGGTCTGATCCTATAAGGAGTAAGGGCTGCGCACAGTCAATAGGCTGTAGAGGCACATTCTTCAAGTGCCAATATGACTTCTTGAGTGCAGCAATTGGGTAAGTATGGGATGTCAAACCAAGCTCTTTAGCTATAAATGCCCTTTGAATGAGGAACATCTTCCCAGGTTGGTGAGCAGGTGACACTGAAAACGACACTGTGGCTCCCTTGATGACGTGCATCTCTTGGCGTACTGTACATAAAGACAGTTCTTCAGACGTACTTTGAAGACCAAGTTGCTGTGCTGCCTCATCCAGCAAAATGGTACGCTCAGAGCCATCATCTAGCAGTGCATATGTGTCTAATGAGTTGTCACCATTCCTCAAGATGACTCGGCTAATCTTCAGTAGCACCTTACTACTACCAGCAGGTCTGTCCACATAGAGGGTTTGAGCAATAGAGCTAGTTGGTTTGGAATTCTCCATTGACCCAATCGTGTTCTTCACAGAAGTAGTCGTCTTACTATTACTCCCCGCATTCACTTCATGAAGGATCTCTAGATGCCGCTTGTCACATTTCTTACACTTAGCCTTAAGAGTACACTCTGCACTTAAGTGTTCACGCCCGCACTTCCAGCACCTCTGATTGCACCGGATCCACTTCTCAATTTGTTCCTTAGTAAGGATTTGGAAGTTTGCACACTGGTTCAGATAGTGCTTTGTGGTGTTACAAAAGGGACAGAATTTCTTTGGCTTTTCCCTAGGCTGGTCTGAACTACCCAACTGTGGTTCAGACAGGGAACTGTCCTGCTCTGTGCTGTGAAGAACGGTCGTGGACTTAAGCTGTGACTTGCGGTCTTTGCGTTGCTCCTTGGGGCCCTGACATTCCTTACTAGGCTCAACAGTTGGCTGTGAATTATCCACTTGAATCATCACTTCATATTCCAGCCATTTCGCCAGGTCAAGTAGAGTGGGAATGGGAGTCCTCTTGGGATCCACAAACCTCCTGAAGTTCGCTCTTAAATCATAAGGCAACTTCCCTAAGATACAGGAAACATGAGATCCACATCGTAGCTCTGTATCCCCAGCATAACCAAGCTGGTCTAACATGCCTACTAATGCTCGCACTTTAAGCGCAAATCGCTTGAATGCCTTGGTGTCGCCCATCTTGACATTTGGCTCCTCCATTAGCTTTGAGATACGCTGAAGTGCAAGTTGATGTGGTTGCCCATATAACTCAGTCAGAGCATCCATTGTATCAGAGTAAGGGTAACGGCTATTACTGTAAGAATCAGCAACTAGCAACGCGTCCTCCAACTTCAGGTGATCCGTTAAAATGTGAAATTTGAATTGCTCCGTTGCATCTGGGGGAAGGAGGTTGTCTAGAGCAACTTTGAGCCTGTTGAACTCACGTGGATCTTCACACTGGAAGTCAGGGATCTTTGCCTTTGGACCTCGATAGAAAAACTCTGTCTCTACAGGACGCGGTGGTGAGGAGCATCGAGATGAGTGAGAGCTCAGACGCTGAGGTGAGTAGGATGGTTCAATATATCGAGAACCATAATGCCAACCTGGGTCATAGCCCCTCTCAGAGTTATATCTATACTGCCTGGTATAGCCCTCAGCAGGTGGGCTATGATGATAATGCACATAGAATGATCTACGGAAACGTTGTGACACACCCCAGGTTGAATCATGACGGGAACCTATAGGTGAGTAATGGCTACGGCGAGGAGGTGACTGAGGATAGCAGCTTGGGTTTCGGCTTGAGTGGTCTCTAGTTGATGGCCCATGATGGCGTAGTAACCCATCAAAACCACTAGTGAGCTCATCAATATCCTCTCCTTTTAGTGCATGCTGTTGCTTGCTCTCAGTGGCTGCCAATTCAGCTACAGGTTGTGGAGGATGTGGATCCTGATGATATCTTTGAAGCATCTCCCCTTCCTGTGACAGCGGCGAGCTTGATCTAGAGCGTGAAGCTCGATGCCTTGGGAGTGAGTGATATTCATGTCTCATGCACCGAGACCTCTGTTGCTCCTCCATCTCCTCTATACAGCGTCTCACCCTAGCATTCTCTTCAGCGAGTTGATATGCATGCCTCCTCAGCTCTGGAGTATGTGCGCTCTCAGCTTGAGGTGCTTCTTGTGTTGTGGGTGACTGATGGGTGTCACCTTCTGCTTGCTTCAACATTGGTTAGCTATAGAGCTTGCTGTATCCGGCTCGAAGGACCATGTAAAATATGTGTAGGTAAAACGAATTCTGGCTACTAATCCGTTAGCAAGCTCTACAGGTTGTCCGATCAGAACAATGATGAGGAAGAAGTATTTCCAAGCAAAGGTCTTCTTTATTTATCTTTACACCCACAACACACATGAATAAATTCTTCTTTATATCAAAATAAACATTGTCTCTGTGCATGTATGTGTGGTTCTGAAATAAAGGAATGGATACAATTTTCTTTACCCTCATGGTAATAATTACTGCCTACATGTAACAGTACTAGCTAGCTAGCATGACACAGCAAGAATTACCAATCAATATCAATTTAACAAAACCAGATTAATTTGGTACTTACAAGACTCATACATAACTGGTGCAATTTAAACACCCAACAAATTTCTAATATTAATAAAGGCACTCACCAGTAGATGCACGCACACAAAACTATGAAACATCTGTGAAAGACTGCAGATATAATCCAACTGCTGTTACCACCTTGACCTTGCCTTCTGCTACTAACAAATGCAAAAGGGGGCCTAAAAGGTTCCTAATGTCTCAAGGGTGGCCAATTAACTGCCTGACTAAAATAGGAAACTGAATAATTGGCATAACATAAAAGGATATCAGATGGGCTTTTGTACACACACAGTCACACTCCTCAGCAGAATCACTGGCTCGCCGTATCTCTCTCTCTCAAATATGGCAGAAGAATGCACAACAAAAAAAACAATCGGAGATGAAATGATAAAAACACAAAATACAGCTTCAGAAATGGTACATCAACTGAAAACCTCTTCTTGAATGTTAGAAATAAAGGATTGCTTCAAAAATTAACTCTAGAGTATCAAAATATTGTTCAGTCTCTCATCTTTTCCCACTCATTGCAACTCTATCTGCCGCTGAAAACAAAATGCCGCCGTGGTGTCTTCTTCTCGAGTATAATGCACTGATTTACTATCAGCACAGCGCCATCTAGTGGACAGGGGGGAAATACTTCTAACTACATGCAATAACACAGTGCAATTTAGGTGGGCTACACAAATAAAGATAAAGAAAGTTTAGATAGCTGGCATCCAATCACACTCCTAAACAAAGACTACAAAGTGTTGGCTACCATATTCGCTAATAGGCTGAAGGACGTTTTGGACTTGATCATAGGTGAGTCACAATCTGGATTCATGAGGAAGACACATTGCTAATGTAGCCCTTCCCATCATGTGATAAATGATAAGTGGACTGGTGTTGGATTCAGCAACCTAGACTAATAAATAAATATAAACTGTATCTGAATCCTAATAGCTTCTATCCCAGCAGTGAGTGGCAAATATCAAGCAGAAAATATATCCCAATAAAGTATTTATTGACAATACCCAAAATATTGATGCTGTCCCAAAAAATTAACTAAGAAGTGCCTAGCACCATGAATTTTAAATTAATAAACAAACTATTTTATATATATATATATATATATATATATATATATATATATATATATATATATATATATATATTAGTGCATCTCAAAAAATTAGAATACCATGAAAAAGTTCCTTTTTTTCATAATTTAATTTAAAAAGGTAAACTTTCATATATTCTATATTCATTCCATGTAAAGTGAAATATTTAAAGCCTTTTTTGTTTTAATTTTGATGATTATGGCTTATAGCTCATGAAAATCAGAAATCCGGTATCTCAAATTATCAGAATATTCCCTAAGATCAATCAAAAAAAGATTTACAATACAGAAATGTCCAACTTCTGAAAAGTATATTCATTTATACACTCAATACTTGGTTGGGGCTCCTTTACCATGAATTACTGTATCAGTGCAGTGTGGCATGGAGGTGATCAGTCTGTGGCACTGCTGAGGTGTTATTGAAGCCCAGGTTGCTTTAATAGTGGCCTTCAGAGTATCTGTATTTTTGGGTCGGGTGTTTCTCATCTTCCTCTTGACAATACCCCATAGATTCTCTATGGGGTTCAGGTCAGGCAAGTTGGCTGGCCAAACAAACAGTAATATCATGGTCAGCAAACCATTTTGGTAGTAGTTTTGGCACTGTGGGTAGGTGCTAAGTCCTGCTGGAAAAGGAAATCAGCATCTCCAAAAAGCTCGTCAGCAGATGGAAACATGAAGTGCTCTAAAATCTCCTGGTAGATGGCTGTGTTGACTTTGGACTTGATAAAATACAGTGGACCAACACCAGCAGATGACATGGCACCCCAAATCATCACAGACTATGGAAACTTCACACTGGGCTTCAAACACCTTGGATTCTGTGCCTCTCCACTCTTCCTCCAGACTCTAGAACCGTGATTTCCAAATTAAATGCAAAATGTACTTTCATCTGAAAAGAGGACTTTGGACCACTGAGCAACAGTCCATTTCTTTCTCTCCTTAGCCCAGATAAGACACTTCTGACATTGTCTCAGGCTCAGGAGTAGCTTGATATTAGGAATGTGAAAGTTGTATCCCCTTTCTTGAAGACGTCTGTTCATGATGGGTCTTGATACACTGACACCAGCCTCAGTCCACTCCTTGTGGAGCTCTCCCAAGTTCTTGAATCAACTTTTCTTGACAATCCTCTCAAGACTGCAGCCATCCCTGTTGCTTGTGCACCTTTTCCAGCCACCCTTTTCAGCAATGACCTTTTGTGGCTTACCCTCCTTGTGGAGGGCATCAGTAATCATCTTCTGGACAATAGTCAAGTCAGGAGTCTTCCCCGTGATTGTGGTTGTGTGTACTGAACTAGACCAAGAGATACACTGTGTTCATACTGTTTTACTCAAACTTGAAATGAAATATTCTAATATTTTGAGATGTTTTTTATGTTTTTGTACTGTATGCCATACTGATTAAAATTAAAATAGAAAAATGCTTGAAACATTTTAGTTTATGTGTAATGAGTCTATAATATATAACATTTTCACTTTCTTAAATAACTCATGGAAAATATTGAACTTTTTCACAATATTCTAATTTTTTGAGATGCAATATATATATATATATATATATATATATATATATATATATATATATATATATATATATAAAATCTCATTATCTCTAGCCGCTTTATCCTTCTACAGGGTTGTAGGCAAGCTGGAGCCTATCCCAGCTGACTATGGGCGAAAGGCGGGGTTCACCCTGGACAAGTCACCAGGTCATCACAGGGCTGACACATACAGACAACCATTCACACTCACATTCACACCTATGGTCAATTTAGAGTCACCAGTTAACCTAACCTGCATGTCTTTGGACTGTGGGGGAAACCGGAGCACCCGGAGGAAACCCACGTGGACACGGGGAGAACATGCAAACTCTGCACAGAAAGGCCCTCGCCGGCCACGGGGCTTGAACTCAGACTGTGGTTAATAATTGCTGGACAGTAATGATTCAACAATGATCAATATACCCCACTAATATTTCCTGTGTGGCCACACTCAGAATCCTGAACTTAGTTTACCTGCCATGGTAAACTTAAATATACAACAGCCGGCATAATAATAAATGAAAACCAAAAAAACCCAAAACAAATAAAACGTTGCAGGCCTGTTCAAAGTTCTGGTTACTACTCATGACTCTGTTGTCAGTAGTCTTTCAGTCGAGCCAGAAAAAAACGATGGAAAATATGAATCAATGTACTGCACAAAATGGCCGCTCCCACGATTATTACCGGTGCTCCCTTGTAGCCGGAGGAACCACAGACTTTCCCGGGTCACCAGTGGCGCTATCTGGGTAGCGTAGTGTAAGATTGTGTGTGTTCTCGTGCATAGCTGTCCTGAGCTTTATGACCCTTTCACACCCTGGTAAACGTGCATAATCGCGAGAACATACTCTTTTATTTTCTCTGTACCTTCTAGTTTCGCTGAAACCACATTCCTGGTTCCTCCTGTTCTAGGGGGTGTATGGTCTGCTCTTTCATGTATAATAAAAACGACTCCTTATCTGGCGAGTTGACCTTGTGCCCCCGAGCCCCTTACTTATCTTGTCACGCAAGCTTCTGATGTATATAAACCCTGCTCTTTCTGTGTATCGTTGAGCAGTGCCTGAATAAACCAGATTGATTTCATTCGTGTGGTTTGTTTTAACCCTGCTCCAGAGCGCTCTTACGTCAACGCATCTGAACTGAGACAGACACAGGTTCTAACAATTTGGTGACCCCGACGTGATACTCTCAATCAGGTAAGACATGTTTGATTGACTACCTGGTTGGCAGTAGTTTCGTAGTGTCCTACGGAGGACAGTTTTCCCTGGTTCGAGTCCAGGAAGAGCGCGCTATACAAATTTGTACTATATTTGTTGTCTGTTCCTCTTCAGATCCGTTTGTTGTCATTGTACGATGGGAAGCTCGTTCCCTAAGCCTGCGCCAGGGGAAACCCCGGCCGAATGGATGACTAGGTGCGGTTTCGCTTATTATGTTTCTCCCTGGCTCGATAATTTGGCAGGTTGGACCGAGGCCAACCCTCAAATTCCTTCATATCCTCGCCGAGGTACTTTCGATCCTGGTTATCTTGCATCGGCCCATCGCATGATTTATGAGGGATTAGGGGACCCCGGATGGGATCGCCCGTATATGCGGGAAGGATATGCCAAATGGTATGATATGAAGAAGATTTGGGATAATTTTAAACAGGCTTATACTCCCCGTTCAGTCCTGAAATCCATCCCGAAGCCTCGGGCTGCACCCGTCACCAAGGAAACGGAGGAGGCGGCGCTAGGAAAATCCAAATCTCATTCTGCTCCTCCAGCCTCGTTAGATAGTAAACCTCCACCTTATAGTAAGGCTGGAAAAATTACTGGTAAATCGCCGTCAGCTGCAAAAACGATTCCTAAAATTTATCCGTCCCTGGCTGCTGTGTCTGCGTGCCCCCCCCCCCACGGTTGACAGAGGGCAGCGTCCCGGAGGGATAAAGGGTGCGCCTGCATCAGCCAAGAACGGCAAAGACGAAGAAAGTAGTGACGATACCGATGATGACACTGATGATGACGATTGGGATAATCCCGATGGTGTGGGTCCAGACGCCGGCTCGCGTCCTTATCCGCCACAAAACGCTGCTTGTGTATGGGTTGCAAAGCGCAGTGGTATTGATATAACTCCTCCGTCCCCGTCGGCTCTTAAGGACATCATCTCGCTTCTTCCGTCACCCGACAAGCCCTTGCTTTTTGTTGATCAGTTAATTAATGTTTCTCGTAATTGTCAGCTTACGGGAGCTGATTACCGGTTTATTCTGCAAAATAAATTAGGAGGCGCATATGATGAGACAGCCCTGTTAGAAAACGTTCAGGTTCTCGCCCCCGTCAATGATCAAGCTGAAAATATTAAGGAAGAGTATGAAGGGGATGACGGTCGCCCGCGTCGGCGCACCGTGACTACCTTCTTTTGGAAGGACACGCCGAACGCACTGCAGCAGCTTCGTGAGCAATTGACGCGATACCTGCTCGCCTTAAAACAAGCAAATAGAGACCTGTCACAGGTCACTAACTGCAAACAGGAGCGTTCTGAGCTGACGTCGGCTTTCTGGAAGCGCTTTGGGGAAGTTTGGCAACATTTGGGAGGTCTTGAACTTGATTTGGCAAACCCGAACCCAATGTTCTTGTCCACCTTTCTGTCTAATTGTCGCCCCGAAATACAGAGCGTTTTAAAACATCACTGGAGTGACCGGAATAATCTGGTCCTCCGTCAGGCCGGGGAGCGGGTGCGCACGCTGGAGAGCGATGGTCTTTTAGACTGTAAAACGAATAAAGCATGTTTATCCGTCGTGCCGGGCGGACGAGCGGATGGACGACAGGAGAGGGGTCGCCGAACGGGGCCGCGCGGCGGGGGAGGGAGGAGAAATGGAAAGTGCCACTATTGTGGAAAAGAGGGACATTGGATAAGAGAGTGCCATGCGAGACAGCGTGATGAACGGGAACGTGAAAAACCTGTCATTCACGCTGCCCCGAGCCCTTCTGGGCAGAGGGATTTTTCCCGCCCATAGGGCTGCCCTCAGAGCGATGAAACCCCGACCGTTGCTATGTTAAATCTTTTATTCAGCTCCCCTCTTAACGAAGATCTTCCCACTATTGTTTTATGCCTGGCAGGGACTGAATATCCTTTTTTACTCGACACCGGGGCTACCATGTCCTCAGTGGGGAGGGAATATGCGGGTCCTTTATCTACACGGTCTGTAAGCTCTGTGGGAATAGAAGGGGTTCCTTTCCATTCCAGTTGCACGCCCCCCCTTTCTGTTACTTGTGCCCTTGATCCTTTACTGAAGTTTTCTCACTCCTTTGTTTGCATGCCTGATTGCCCTTTTAACCTGCTTGGACGGGACCTCATGAGCCTCCTAGGGCTCTCTATTTCTTTTAGTGGCTCACACATGGTTGTTGACATACCAGACGAAACCTCGTCGGCTGCTCTTGCCCTCACCTCTCTTTCTCTCCCCCATAACCTTCTCAATGCTGCTTGTGCCGTTACCTGCCTCACACCCTCTCTTTCTGATCTCCCAGCTTCTCTTTGGGCGGAACATAAGGACGAGGTGGGCTTTGTTAACTGTACCCCTTACGAGGCGGTCATTAAACACTCTTCGCCAGTATATGTAAAACAGTACCCCCTTTCCCCAGCTAAACTGTCTGGCATTGATGATGTTCTGTGTTCTCTCCTAGAGCAAGGTGTGGTTGTTCCCTGTGTCAGCCCTTATAACACCCCAGTGAACCCGGTGCAGAAGCCCAACGGCACGTGGCGTTTCACCCAGGACTTGCGTAAGATTAATGAGTTAATTATCCCAGTCGCCCCATTAGTTCCAGACGTTCCCTCTCTTATGGCCTCGATTCCGTGTGAACATGCGTTTTTCTCTGTGATTGACCTCTGTTCTGCCTTTTTCAGCGTCCCTGTGGGCCACGACACGCAGCCCCTGTTCGCTTTTACGCACAGGGGAAAGCAGTACACATGGACCAGGTTACCCCAAGGATATGTCGATTCCCCCGCGGTTTTTACAGCCGTAGTGAGGGACGCCTTGGCCGGTTTGTGCCTCCCCTCGGGCTCCTCCGTGCTCCAATACGCGGATGATCTTCTGGTAACGGCGGAGGACGAGGACCTTTGCGCTAAAGCCACACTCGCTCTCCTCTCTCTTCTGGCGCAAGAAGGTTTCAAGGTCTCACGAACTAAGCTTCAGTTCTGCCTCCCCACTGTTCGATATCTGGGTCACGATCTCTCCCAGGGCTCCCGCAGGCTCAGCCCCGAGCGTGTGCAGGTCATCCTAGACACTCAGGTGCCTGCCACCAAACACGCCCTCATGGCTTTTCTGGGACTTATCAATTACTGCCGCCAGTGGATTCCTGACTGTTCCACCTATGACAAGTGTCTGCGCTCTGCAATTCTGCACTCGGACCCTTTGACTCAGCCCCTGGTGTGGTCTGATGAGATGCTGACGGCCTTCAGGGCCTTGAAACAGGCTTTATGCTCGGCCCCTGCTCTCGGACTTCCGAATTACCGTTTGCCGTTTCATTTATATGTGTGCAACCAGCAGGGAACTGCGTCTGGGGTTTTGGCGCAGGAGCACGGGGGGGGTATGCGGCCTTGTGCGTTCCTCTCTAAAACTCTTGATTCTGTGGCACAGGGTCTCCCTGCTTGCCTCAGGGCGGTGGCTGCATGTGCTGTCATGGTCACGGACGCTGAACGGCTGGTTTTGTCTCACCCGCTCGTTCTCCACACCTCACATGATGTAGTGCACGTTTTAAAGAACCTCAGTACCCAGCATTTATCTGCGCAGCGTCGCTCTGGATACGAGTCTATTCTTTTGGCCACCGAAAACCTTACTGTTAAGCCCTCCTCCTCCTTTGATTCTCTCGCGCACGCGCTTCAGCGCCTCCTCAATTCACAGGATGATTTTCTTCCTTCTGAAACACACGACTGCATTTCTAGCATTCTTTTCGAGACAAGTATCCGCCCCGACTTACGCTCCACCCCGTTACTTTCAGGTGATTCGCTGTTTGTGGACGGCTCGTGCTCACGCCCCTCTGACGGCGTTTTCGTGTGTGGTTATTCTGTGTGCCGCCTTCCTGATGAAACTGTTGAAGCTTTTTCTCTTCCTTTCTCCTCGGCTCAGGCTGCCGAACTATACGCTCTAACTCGTGCATGTGTTATTGCCCAGGACACAGACGTCACTATCTACACTGATTCACGTTACGCTTTCGGCGTTGCTCACGACTTTGGTCGGATTTGGGCTTCGCGTGGGTTCACCACTGCAGACGGTAAGCCCATTTCTCATTCTTCGCTTGTTACTGATCTTATTACAGCGTGTCTTCTCCCGCGCTCTTTAGCCATTGTTAAGACTCGTGCTCATTGTATTGGGGACTCTTTTGAGATCAGGGGAAACTCTCTCGCCGATCGCATTGCCAAAGCCGCGGCTGCCTCCGGTGTTTTTCCGCCTTCGCTTACTCTCTCCCTGGTCTCATCCAGCCGTATGATTAGTGCCGTTCTTCCGGACATTGACTTGATCTCCCTCCAGGCCTCCGCTTCGGCCTCAGACAACCATTTCTGGGACTCATGCGGCGCGCAGCCGTCTGACGGCGTTCGGATCGATGCTCAGGGCCGCCTTTGTTTACCTAGACATTGCACTCCATTTCTCGTCCGCGAGTTTCATGGTCCCACTCACCGCGGACGAAGGGGGGTAGTGGAGGATTTATCCAAAATATTTTGCATCGACAAAATACACACCGATGTACATCACATTCTAGACAGATGTTTAACGTGCGCCCAGAATAATCCATCTAAACCAGGCGCGGTACATCAGCACCTTCCCATACCTGACACGCCGTTCCAGGAATGGCAGATTGACTTTACTCACATGCCAAAACAGGGCCCCTTTAAGTATCTCTTGGTCATGGTCGACAAATTTTCACGATGGGTGGAGGCTTTCCCTTGCGGGAAAGAAGACGCTCGCACGGCGGTAAACAAATTGACGCAAGAAATCATTCCGCGTTATGGCCTCCCGGTAGGGATAGACTCTGACAAAGGGACGCCGTTCACCTCTAAGGTGACCCAAGAACTATGTAAGGACCTAAAAATCCTTTGGCGATTCCACATCCCGTACCATCCACAATCCTCCGGCATTGTGGAGCGCGCAAATAGAACAATCAAGGGTAAGCTGCGCAAGGCAATGCAAGAAACCGGCACTAAAAACTGGGTACAAATTTTACCCTTAGTCCTCGCTGACATGCGAATGACCGCTCAAGTGGCCCTCGACAACCTGTCTCCGTACGAGCTCGTGATGGGCCGGCCTTTTCCTACACCCTGGCGCAGAGGTATGCAGGCTATAGGAACGAGTGATCTTGATGTACATCTCAGTGAGTACGCCGTGGGTCTCATGCGGGTGTTGGATGAGTACTGGACGAGACTAAATTCCAAAAAGCCTCCCATTCCTGAGGCACCCACTCACCCCTTTGAGGTAGGGGATAAAGTGTTGGTAAAGAAATTTGCGAAATTAGGCGCTCCTTTGGAGGAACCGCCCTACAGTGAACCCACGGATGTGCTCGCTGTAACTCGAACGGCTGTACTAACTGACCTTTTTCCACAGTGGATTCATGCCAGTCGAATAAAGAAGGCTCCAATGTAATAGAAATCTATATTGTTGATGCTTAACAGGTTTTTGTGTTTCAGAAAGTTGCTGTGACAATAGCTGACGGCCTTTTCAGGGATCCCCTTTCCAGCATCCGGAGTGATCCGGTTTCGGCTGATCTACAAAGAGGGGATGGTCGGTGCGTCCCGCAGACTTCTGAACTGAGGAATCTGGAAGACACGTGAGCCTGGGCTACCTTCAACTATCTACATCCTGTGGACACAGAAAGAACAAAGTCAGTGACCAGTATGACTTTCCTTCTGGTATTGGTCTTAGCGCTTGGAGCAGGGAATCCCGCTCAAGCCAGCCACGAGGACAACGTTTTTTGGCGATTTGCCAATTGGACTGCTAAACAACATACTAATCAGTCTTGTTATGTCTGTCAATACGTTAGAGTCTAAACTGTAGTTATACTCTGTAAACAAAGTATAAAAGAGGGGATTGTAAGATTGTGTGTGTTCTCGTGCATAGCTGTCCTGAGCTTTATGACCCTTTCACACCCTGGTAAACGTGCATAATCGCGAGAACATACTCTTTTATTTTCTCTGTACCTTCTAGTTTCGCTGAAACCACATTCCTGGTTCCTCCTGTTCTAGGGGGTGTATGGTCTGCTCTTTCATGTATAATAAAAACGACTCCTTATCTGGCGAGTTGACCTTGTGCCCCCGAGCCCCTTACTTATCTTGTCACGCAAGCTTCTGATGTATATAAACCCTGCTCTTTCTGTGTATCGTTGAGCAGTGCCTGAATAAACCAGATTGATTTCATTCGTGTGGTTTGTTTTAACCCTGCTCCAGAGCGCTCTTACGTCAACGCATCTGAACTGAGACAGACACAGGTTCTAACACGTAGCTACCACATCGGCCTACTCAGTGGAACCACCAGCATCCCAAAATCCAGTGGTGCTAACTGAGCAGCAAATACAAGTGCAACAAATAGCTCCTGTGAATTTCTGAATGTGAAGACCATCCAGCAAACAACTGCTTAATACCAGCAGTATTGCAGTCCGGAGATAGACTATAACATTAAAACTAGAGTCGGCTACCCACTCCGTACGTGGATAACTTTATGAATAGTCCACCTAATTATAGGTTAAACAAAACAGCGGTGTTCTCTCGCTTACTACAGATTACTTTTAGTTAATTTCCTTCTTCTATAATTAACTAAAACATGACTTAGGCTACAGTGCTGTATGACTTGTTGGCCTACTCATTGACCCAACATTCAATCTCCCTCTCGCCATACAGCCTTCTCCGTCTCTCTCTAGAACTGCCCAATTCCTTCCTCTCTCATTCCCCACTTCCCCCCTGCATCAAAGGTACTCATTTGCCCCTTTTCCACCAAAGCAGTTCCAGGGCTGGTTCGGGGCCAGTGCTTAGTTTGGAACCGGGTTTTCTGTTTCCACTGACAAAGAACTGGCTCTGGGGCCAGAAAAACCGGTTCCAGGCTAGCACCAACTCTCTGCTGGGCCAGAGGAAAGAATCACTTATGTCAGCGGGAGGGCGAAGTTGTTAAGACCAACAACAATAACAAGACCACGAAAGATCGCCATTTTTAAGCGACAAGAAGCAGCAGCTGTACAAACGCGAAGTCATCCATTATTATTATTGTTGTTGTTGTTGCTGCTCCTGCTTCTTCTGTGTTGTTTTTGCTTCGATATTCACACCAAGGTTTATGCAAACGTAGCGACACAACTGACGTATACAGCGACGTAACTGACATATACAGCAACGTAATGACGTGGCTTCCCTTAGCACCGCGAGCTATGGAAAAGCAAACTGGTTCTCAGCTGGCTCGCAAGTTGAACGAGTTGTGAACCAGCACCAACACTAGCCCCGAACCAGCCCTGGAACTGATTTGGTGGAAAAGGGGTATGGTCAGCAACTTCACTATTAAACCAATGATCCAGTGCTTAGCGAGAAAATAAATAAAAAATAAAAACTAAGTTGGTGTGATGTCTACATCTTAAAATTTTCCACTAAATGTAGATTTAAATCAACACTAGGGAACTTTGTGGCATGTAGTACTATTTTATCGTAAGACTTAATAAAATATTATTGAGTCAAAACACTAAAATATGCTGATAATAAAAATAAAAAAACGGAAAACAAATACTAAGTAACCTCTGAGTTACACTAATAGTATTGTACTAGATCTATTGGATTACAATGACGTAATTAAAGACAATAGTTTCATTTTGTTTATTGACTTCTATAAAGCTTTTGATTCACATGAACATGGCTTTATTTTGAAAGCTCTTAACAAATTTGGCTTTGGAAATTTCTTTTATAAAAGTATTAGAACCCTATATAAGAATGGCAGTAGTTCGGTCAAATTAAAATATGGTACATCCCCTAGATTTAACGGTTCTCATGGACTTAAACAAGGTTGCCCTCTCTCACCCTATATATTCTTAATTGCCTCTTAACCCTTAGCTCATCATATCTCAAGTAGTGTGTTACAAGGAATTTCAATTGCTGATAGACAGATTAAAATTAGTCAACTTGCTGATGACACCACGCTTTTCCTGAAGGATGCTTCTCAAATTCCTCTTGCAATAGAGTTGATTAAAAGTTTCTCTGATGCTTCTGGCCTCCACTTAAACTTAAAAAAAATGTGAACTCATGGCCATAAAAGATTGTTCTGTACCCTCTTTACATGACATCCCTGTGACAGATCAGGTTACTTATTTGGGAATCATCATCTCCAAAGATCAAAATACAAGGTGTTCATTGAATTTCAACTCCATTATCCTTAAAACACAAAAGAAATTAAATTCATGGTTACAAAGAGATTTCCAGGGTTGCCTCTGTAACCCTTGTTACGATGTAATAACAGAGCACAGGTAAATAATAGTCAATATTAATAGATGGACCAGTAATAGAAGACTATAAGCTTGTGAGAGCCTTTGTTGTTGAGTAGTCAAAAGACACAAGCAACAGTAGACTGAGTTTTTTGTGTGGCCACTTGTTATTAATAATCAATAACACAATAAAAATACATAGTTTGTTGCAAGGCATTCAATGAAAAATAACAACTAAAATAATAAAGCCGGCAAAATAAAACCCTCTGTCCGAAAGTTAGCATTGGGGCCCTTTTTCTTCAGATCCGTGTCAAGTGTATCAGTGTATGTGTATTCCATTCTACCACACAGTCCGTGAGGAAGGGGGAATGAAGGAGTCCTTCACCACTCTCAGTTCAATATCAGTGGTTTCAATGTGGCTCGCCACCCAGCTCACACTGGGAATCTATGGATCATGGACTCTAGAAACAATCTCTCTGGATCTCTGGAAACCTCACACGAACCCAGCTGGAAACTCCCCGATAGATGGTGGACCATGGCTGGGACCTCATCAAATGAAGTCACAGAAAAAAACCTGACCTACAGAGAGGTCAAAGCAGATCCAAATAGCATGTTGATTATCACCAATCAATAATACTCATTTGCATTAAGCAGTTTAAATCATGCTCTCAAAAGGTTTAGTTGTACAACAAAAATCAAATCTATCTTTAGTTCAAGAGTTCAAGTATTAATTTGTAGTTGTGAAACTATAAATACATTCAAAGTGCTTTTTTTTATATTCAAGTACTGTAGTTACATTAATAACTGTTTCAAGAGCTAAAATAGTTTTAGTTACATTAGTAACAAAGAAAATATAATTTTTCAAAATAATATATATATATATATTGCATAGTACCCTTTAATTTGGTAGAAAACTGCATTAAATTCAGAAACCCCATGGTAGCTAGAGGCATTAAGGCCTAACGTGCACAATTGTCTCTCCTTGCACCGGTAAAATGAGAAACTGCACTAAATATTTACCTCTTTAAGTACCACAAGCACACACTTTCATCAAGCAGTCTCACCAATATCTTTTTTTTTTCAACATATGCAGTGAATAACAGCTTAGAAAAATATTCCTTAGTAAATAACAATAAACAACACTGAAATGATTATTTAGATGTGACACCAACAAGCTAAACTGCTAAGTTCAAGTCAATGCTCATTAGCATCACAACACAGTCTCAGGCGGCTATTGAGGTATTTCACCTGACGTCACAGGGTCACATGATGCCCCGGTGTCCGCCATTTTGGACGGCAAGCTACATACTAACGCTGCAGACAGAGAGGGGGAACCAGCTTGGAAAAAAATGTGTTACAGACACCTAGAATAGATTAATTTGTCAGTAAGCACTCTATAAATAACCATGGTGTTTGCTTGTTGTGCTGTGGGCTGCCACAACAGACAGGGACAGCGTGCAGGACGCTCCTTTTACTGGTTTCCTACTGACCCAGACAAGAGGTCCAAATGGATTGCAGCTGTGAAGAGACAGGATTGGGAGCCAACAGAGTACTCCAGACTTTGCAGTGATCATTTCATTTCAGGTTAGTTTATCAGTTAACACAATTTTGACAAAATATATAGCAAAAAGTAAATGGGTCAGTGTTTGTTAACCCATCTGAGCAGTGAAACAAGGCAGTGTTAATTTGTCTAGGGTTGCATGTAGCAGACATTTTGTTCTCCTGTTTGTCATGTATTATTTTCCTTTTGATGAATAAAGTTTATAAATACTACTTATATCATGTCATAGCCGGAGCTCGCTGGCGCGCTGGGGAGCTTGCTGGCGCGCCGGGGGAGCTCGCTAGCGCGCTCGGGCGCCGGAGCTCGCTAGCGCGCCGGGGGAGCTCGCTAGCGCGCTCGGGCGCTGGAGCTCGCTAGTGCGCCGGGGGAACTCGCTAGCGCGCTCGGGCACCGGAGCTCGCTGGCGTGCCGGGGAGCTCGCTAGCGCGCTCGGGCGCCAGGGAGCTCGCTGGCGCGCCGGGGGAGCTCGCTGGTGCGCTCCGGCTATGACATGATATAAGTAGTATTTATAAACTTTATTCATCAAAAGGAAAATAATATTCTATTCTAATCTCCCAAACCTGTGTATGGCGATGGGTCAGTGAACAATCCTGATGGAAGCAGGTAAATGTCGTTCTCTAAGCCTGCTAACCTCAATTTTTGCAAATACCTCTCCCTCTGCTCGCCCTGTAAATGGCCTACATCGCTCGATAGTGAAAGTGTTTTCTGCATCTCGCTCCTTTTTCTTTTATGTTTTTCATTTGTCGCCTTCCTCGCATTCAAACTGATTCGAGCCGTGCCGTCCAAAATGGCAGCATCACATGACTTGGTCACGTGGGTGAAATACCTCAATAGCACCATTAGCACCTTTTTCATGGCTGCTGCGCCGATTAACATAACTTTCAGATGCTTTACAAATCAACCAAACAAGTTAAAGAGTGTTTTGGGTTTTTTTCCACTCACCGAGTGATCAATTTAGGAATGAGCATTCCAGCAATTACCCTCGCCCGTTCGGCAGAAATCGTCCGGTCTCACACTGCTCTATAAAGTTTAAATATTAACAATATACCGGTCAACCAGTGTTTAACATCATTAAGAATTATTCCAACTCAGTTTAAAACGTTATTTTCAGGTTTTACCCCATGGATGAAAACAGGTTTTATCTACGTTTGGATCAGACAACGCACGAGGCAGCAATCGTAAACATGACTGCAAAACAGGAAGTGACGACCGGACGTAACCTATGAGGTTGATCACCTGGGGCGCACGAGGTGCACTAATTGGCTATTTGGGAAGCTCATTCTACATAGCCTTCTGCAGCAACTTTTTTTTTCTCTATTTCTCCTTTTCTCCATTTTAAACACTTTTCAATAGTTTTTAGTGCATATAATCAATTTCAATGAATTATTTAAAAAGCATCTATTTATTTCAAAATAGAATGAATTGCTTTTAGAATTGTAATGACTGCTCAATGACTTTCAATGAATTTTTTTTCCCAAATAAAATTGATTATTTTAAGAGGATAGTCTTAACAAAATTATGTCGCTTTACAGCCTGGGCTACACCCTCCCCTCCTGATCTTATGTACGTCCCTGTACATGGCAGCAATCAAATATAATTCATCTGAGTGGTCAGGTCAGAGGGGTATAGGGAGTTCTCTTCTTCACTCAAAGCATCGGCCAGTGCTGTAGTTAGTCCATGAAAGAATGACTTAACCACTGTGACCAAGGGATTCCCAAGTTCAGCATAGTCAAGTCGCTTTGGCGGTTGTCGTGTCCTCTCTGATCTCCTGACAGAGGTATCCATTTCTGTCTGTCTCTCTGTCTCCATTTCATCCAACTCATCCTTTCTTTTCTCCTCAGATTCTCCACTTCCAGTCCCATCCATGTCCTCTTTACTTGCTGTCACATCAGAGAGCACCGGAAGCTGTTCATCATGGACATCACATGGCAGGATGACATTATCAGGTAAGTTTCCTTCTTCTACAGGGTATACATTTTCAGGTAAGTCACTTTCTGTTTGATCTGTTTTATGTATTTGTTCAGATAGGTTGTCTTGTTCAGGTGAGTTAACTTGTTCAGGTAGATTGACTTGTTCAGGTGGGTTCTGCATGGATAGCTCATCTCTGTTCTTGGCAAGGAGCTCGTATGCCAGAGAATCAGAGAGAACTGGAGCAGATGACACATCCGGTTCATTTGACTGTCTGATCGCACATGGGGGATTCCTCAACATGTAAATCTCATTGACATTGGGCTCTGGTGTCTGGAAAGGGGAAAACATCCGAGTGACTACAATTTCTGAGTCAGAGTCCTCCTCCTCTTCTTCACTTTCAGTGGTGGGACATTGTCTTGTCCTAGGTCTTCTGACCGGGAGCTGTTTGACAGGTTCATTCATCACAGCTGCAGATAGAAAGCCACAAGGGAGGAGCAGGTCATGATGTAGGGTGCGCACTGGCCCATCTTTGCCCTCAGACTTAACGGTGTAGACAGGCATGTCACCAGCTTTCCTGAGAACAGTGTAGACATCGTCCTCCCACTTGTTTGCCAGTTTATGCTTTCCATGCAGCTTGACATTATGAACAAGGACCCTATCACCCACTTCCAAGGATGAGTCCACAACTCGTCTATCAAACTGGGTCTTATTTCGATCAGCATTCTTTTGTGCATTGGATGTTGCAATCCTGTAACTCTGTTCCAAGCGACATTTTAGGTCTTTGACGTACTGGGAATGAGACAGCTCATTGGTGTTGGTGGGCAGGCCAAAGGCTAGGTCGATGGGAAGCCTGGGTTGTCTCCCAAACATCAATTCATAGGGGGAAAATCCAGTTGTATCATTTTTGGTGCAATTATAGGCATGCACAAGAGGTTTCACGAAGTCTTTCCAATGCAGTTTGTCAGGTTGACTCAATGTCCCAAGCATTTGGAGAAGTGTACGGTTGAACCTCTCAACCAGATTTCCTCTGGGATGGTATGGAGTCGTATGCACTTTTTTATTCCTGCCAGCTCACAGAGTTCCCGTATGGTGTGCAACTCAAAGTCTGGGCCCTGGTCACTGAGTAGTCACTCTGGGAAGCCATAATGCACTATGAAATTATCCCAAAGACATTTTGCTACCGTACGGGCTCGCTGGTTTGGAGTTGGTATGGCTAGCGTATACTTTGTGAAGTGATCGGTAATGACTAATACATCCTTTGTGTTGGACCGATCTGGCTCCAAGGATAAGAAGTCAATACACAAGAGTTCCAGAGGCTGACAAGTCTCTATATATCTTTATATTAACAGGCTTGCTCATTGGGGATAGATTAGGGATAAAATTAGCTCATGTTTTAAGTCGTTCAAATTCTGTAAAGCTGCTTTGCGACAATGTTTATTGTTAAAAGCGCTATACAAATAAACTTGATTTGATTTTGATTTGATATATTGACCAGTGGAGCAGCTCTCTCAGGAGGAGTTTTACGGCAGACACATCGCTCACAGGTCTTGATCAGTTTTTCAACGGCCATATACATTTTTGGCCAGTAGAATCTGGCTCTTACTAGATTGACTGTCTGCTCGACTCCTAAATGGCCCATGTCATTATGGAGGCTCTGCAGGGCTGTTGCTCTTAACTTCTCAGGGAGCACTAACTGGAAGGTGACATTGGGTCCGTCTTGCCGCTGTTGATAGAGCACTCCATTCCGTAGCTCCAGCTTGTTGAGCTCTTGCAGTAGCAAAGGGAGCTCAGGCAGCTCTGCTTTGAGGGTGGGAGGTGGGGTTTTACCAGTCTCCATTTGAACAATCACTTCATTGATTGCAGGATCTGATCTCTGCTTTTTCCTTAGTTCCTCTTTGGAAAATGAGGGTACAAAAGGAAACCCATCCATTTGCTCTTCCTGAAAACAGTCTGGAATGGCTGTGGGCTGATGAGAAAGATATTCAACTAAAGTCAACCCAGGGCTGGAGCTTTCAGCCTTCACACCTCTGACACTGGTGACCATGTGTCAATCACAAATCGCTTGAATCACCTCCTGAGGAACAGTGTGTGGTGTGTCAGCATCACTCAGGTGGTACAAAGCAAATTGCCAGATTCTCTCACTTTCTTTTTGTGATACAGGGTCATCCTCTAGTGGTCCATGGGAACGGCGAGACAAGGCATCAGCATCCAAGTTTCGCTTGTCAGCTCTGTACTGAAGTCGGAAGGAGAATGTCGACAGGCTGGACAGCCACCGGTAACCTGTTGCGTCAAGCTTGGCTGAGGTTAAAAGGTAAGTCAATGGGTTACTATCGGTAACCACAGTGAAATCTGTCCCATATAAATAATCCAAAAATTTTTCTGTAACTGCCCACTTTAGGGCCAGAAATTCGAGTTTATGGGTAGGATACTTCCTTTTGCTCTTTGAGAGTCCTCGGCTAGCAAAGGCTATAACTCTCAGTTGGCCATCCTGAACCTGGTACAGTGCAGCCCCAACACCGAGGGTGCTGGCATCTGTATGTAGAACATACGGAAGCTGGGGGTCTGCGAAACCTAAGACCGGAGCTGAAGTCAACTTCTGGATTATCAGGTGGAATGCTTCCTGACACTGGGGTGTCCATCTCTGATGAAAAGGCTCCTTTGGGTTGTATTCTCAGCCTGTGGCTTTCTTAGGTTTTTTGCCCTTCCGAAGGGGTGGATAACCGGAGGTTAATTCAGTTAGGGGCTTGATGACATGAGAATACCTCTGAATGAACCTTCTGTAATACCCTGCAAAACCTAAAAAGGACTGGAGTTCCTTTAGGTTGGTGGGGACAGGCCACGTTGTCAGGGCCTTTACTTTCTCTGGGTCTGTTTGTAAGCCCTTCTCAGAAACCACATGACCAAGATACCTGACAGAGGTCTGGAAAAATTTACACTTCCCTGGTGCCAACTTCAGTCCGTATTCCTTCAGCAGTTCTAAGACACATTTCAGGCGCTGTTCGTGCTCCTCCAAGGAAGATGAAAAAATAATCAGGTCGTCAATGAACACTAAAACCTCTTTAAGGTTCATCTCTCCAACACACTTCATCAATCGTTGGAATGTTGATGGTGTGTTGGTAATACCCTGGGGCATTCTATTGAACTCCCAAAATCCTAGCGGGCAAAGAAATGCTGTCTTCTGCTTGTCTGATCCTTCCATTTCGATCTGATAGTACCCTGATTTAAGGTCCAGGATGGACAACCACTTCGACCCAGCCAGCGCAGAGAATGCCTCCTCGAGCTTTGGGAGAGCATAGGCATCTTTAATTGTCTGAAGGTTTAACTTCCTGAAATCTATACAAAGACAAACAGAACCATCCTTCTTCCTGACAACGACAATAGGAGATGTGAATGGGGACTCAGACTCTTGAATAACCCCTGAATCAAGGAGCTCCTGTAGGTGTTTTCTCACTGCATCCACATCATGGGGGTGTATCGGACGTGGTCTGAACTTGAAAGGGGTTTCATCACTGAGCCTGACACAATGTTTAACTTTGTCTGTATGTCCAAAATCCAGGTCGTGATGGGAGAAGACGTCTGGCATGGAGTTCAACATGTTTGTTACCCGTTCTCTCCACTTGGGGGGTAAAGGTGAGTCTCCAAAATTAAAACTCAGTTTTGTCGGTTGGGGGGACTCCCTTTTCAGGTCAGGGGGTTTTGGTTCTTTTACTGTTTGTTCTTTGTGTAACACTCTCACAACAGCATTAACATCTGCCAATATTGTCTTGGATGGAATTGTAATGTCATGTTCTGTTTCATTTTTCAACACAACAGGTAGGTGGCAAGGTTGTTTTGTTGGCAAGCTGACCAAACTAACTGTGACCAGGAGGCCGCTGGGTAAGGAGGATGCTGATGGTTGTTCAATAATGACGTACTTCTCAGAATGAGCACTAGAGACATTAGCCATGCTTTTGAGGACAACTGTCTGTCCTGCTGGAACAACCTCAGGTGCCTTTCCAATAGTCTTTGCCCAGCCAAGGCTACTACTGGTGGAGCCTTTCTGATGCAGTTGGAGGATTGTGAGGACAGCCCTGTAGCCATAAGGCAATGGCTGGAAGGTGGAGAAATTTGGGTCATCTCGAAGGTCAGCATACAGGGTGTCAAGAGTGTTAGTGCCAATAAGTACCTGTTCATGGACTGCAGCTCTGAGGTGGGGAATAACCAACGCCAAAGTTTGGACTTCAATGTCAGTCCCTACAAAGTCTTTTGGAAATGTGACAGAGAGCTCAATGTATCCTAAGTAGGGGACTAGTTGGCCATTGGCACCCTCCACATCAAGAAGATTGCCTAATGGATGGATGGTCAGATCTGGAAGGTGTTGCTCATAAAAAGACCAGGGCACTGTAGTCACCTGCGAACCTGTATCTAAAAGACAACTGGTGTCTTTTCCCGCAATAGTTACCTGAGCTGTGGTTTTAGTTCCCACAAGGCCACGAGGAAGTGTACTGGGTTTCCTCTTGTTTCAAGCTCTCTTCCAGGCAGGTTTTTCAATTGTGGGACTGGATTTGTCAGGTGTCACTCCCTTATGTCCCTCTATGGGAGCAGATATCAGTTTAAATGTGCCTGATTGCCAAGGGGATTGGAGGACTCCCATGCAGCCTGCCTTTCTCTCAGCTGTTTTTTCTTTGCTGCTACGAGGGAAGGATTTGGCTCATTGTCACATGCTGAGACAATATGACCATCCTCCCCACACTGGAAGCAGTACCAAGGGCGTGATTTGCTGCTCATTTTGATAGCGGGGCTCTGCTGAGTTGTTCCTTTCTTTTTCACGAGGTGAGCCTTGGCTTTGGCACTAGAAGCAAGGGACTTTGCTTTCTGTTTGGGCAATTTCTGTTTTTGACTCTCAACTGTCATGCTATTAAGCTGGGCACTAATGTCTGATATCTGTTTCCTCAGCATCTCGACTTCAGTGCAATAATCAGAATCAGTAGCAGCATATGCTGTTTGAAGATGAGACATGACACACTGTTTACTGGCACTATAAACAGGCTTGGTGCTTCTCAAATGCTGCTTCATGCGACTCTTTTTCGCCGCCTGTATCCTCTTCTGTCCTTAATAGCAGCAACAGTTCTGCAAAGGATGGTGGATTCCTCTTCCTTTGTTCAAGCTGGAGGTCAACTATTAGGGAATTTTCCCAGCAGCCACGGCAGAACTGCTTTAAAAGCTGCTGGTCGAAATCATGAGAGGACACACCACCATGTCTCATAGTTGTGCCCAGTGCCACATGCAACCTCTGCAGAAAAGCAGATGGCTTCTCCCCATCATTTTGAAGTGTATTCATGAACCTGGCACATAGTTCATCGCCATCTTCAACTGTTCCATAGGCAGATTCCAGTAGTTCAAGATAGGCCGAAGGTTTAGCATGTAGGCCAAGATGCTTAGTCATCTCAGAAGCAGGAGGGAGGAGACTGTCAAGGATGCGATGCATGCAGTATGAATCAGAGACTGAGGGATCTTTCATGAGAACTTCAACACTGGTACGCCATGTGTCGAAATCCACTTTGTTATTAAACCATGGACATTTCCCTGAGAAAGCTCGAAGCCTACCTGGTGTAGCCAGGTGTGATGGGCTTTCACTGCTGCAGACAACGTGTTCAACCACCACTTGTTGAATGCTGGGGGGATTCAAGTCGATGGTGGACTGGGTCATGCTACTAGTCACAATTGGAGGAGTTAGCGACAAGGTTAACTCGGTCAGGTTTTTTGTGAGGATCAAAGAGGTATGAGGCTGACCCTCATCGTGAGAAGATTTCTTAGCTGCAAGATCAGATGGGTTGACAAAAGAAAGCCATGGAGAGGATGAGACATTTTCCTGGTGAGGTGATTCCATTTGGGAGAGTGGGCTCTGCTCAGGTGAAGAATCTTGGTGAGGCTGAGGAGAAGAGGACAGTGTGCTAGCTGTAGACAAAGCAAGATATGCCAGATCTTCTTTCAGCATTTGCTCTAGTGATGTTCCACTCAGCTTGGCAATGTCACAAAGTTGTTCCATGTATGCTTTGGTAGCTTTGCTCCGGGCATCTAGTGTGTAAACACTTGCCAAGCTCTTCACTTCATACACTGTGTTGGTCTGGGTGGGGCTTTGAAGCTTAAGGGGCAATAGAGGCTCTAAGGCTTCCATAGCAGTGCTATGTGTGAACTCTACAATGATGTGTCTGTGGAAATCTGATTTGGGATCATCTATATGAAGAAAACGTTTAATTGAACCATATTTCTGAAGGTAAGTAGATATTTCATCATCACTATCTGTCTCAGTTAATCCACTAACCACTACAGAGCAGGGAATTGCAACTGATTCCTGCATTACTGTTTCCATTTTGCCGTATTTATTTTTCTATTTTTTTTGGGGGGGGGAACCTACCTTTAATTTCAGCAGCTTGTACACACAAAATAAATTTGACAATTACACACTCAACACAGCTCTCCTGGCTGGCTAGCCAAATCTGTAACCCTTTGTGGCAGCGGGGGCGTGGTCAAGCGCCGGTCTGTGACAGGAGGGTGGAGCCAGGGAAGGTGAGTGGCAGAATCACTACACCTGACGGTAATTAACCTGTGCTTGTGTGTCTTCCCAGTAACCGTGCCCTATTTAAGGAGGCAGAGGGAGAGCAGAGGGGAGCTCTTCCCGGGACAAGAACGCAGCATGTGTGTGTATTGAATAGAATAAAACGTTATTGTTACACTGAAAAGTCTGGCAATAAAGGCCGATTTGTACCTGAAGTTTTGTCCTGCTGTCCTCTGTGCTCCACCCACACCTCAGAGAGCTCCACAGTGGTGCCAAAACCCGGGAAAAAGGTGGAGCACCAACCCCGCAGCCCCATGGAATCCTCCCCGTTCACGGAACTGGTCCACGCCCTCGCCACGGCTCAGCAAAGCCAGCACCAGGCGCTCGTCACGCTCCGAAAGGAGCAAGAGCGGCGCTTCGAAGCCCTGGTGCTGGCCCAGCAGGAAGATCGCGAGGCCTTCCGGCATCTCCTCGCGTCGGCGGGGTCCACCAGCGCCCCGGCCGTGGGCCTGTCTCCCCTCATCATGACCAAGATGGGCTCACAGGACGACCCAGAGGCGTTCCTCACATTGTTCGAACAGGTCGCCGAAGCCTCGGGGTGGCCGATGGAGCAGCGCGCGGCGTGCCTCCTCCCCCTCCTGACAGGAGAGGCGCAGCTGGCCGCGCTACAGCTCCCCGCCGACCGCCGGCTGGCCTACGCGGACCTTCGCTGGGCCATCCTCCAGCGCGTGGGGCGCACATCAGAACAACAGCGCCAGCGCTTCCGCGCGCTGCGGTTGGAGGAAGTCGGCCGGCCGTTCGCGTTCGGCCAGCAGCTCCGGGACGCCTGCTGGCGGTGGCTGAGGGATGACGATCGCGACGCTGAGGGAATCATCGATCAGGTGGTGCTGGAGCAGTTCATTGCCCGCTTACCAGCCGGAACCGCAGAGTGGGTCCAGTGCCACCGCCCGGCGTCGCTGGATCAGGCAGTAGGACTGGAGGAGGATCATTTGGCGGCTGTTCCGGCGGCAGGACGGCCAACGACGTCTTCTCATCTCTCCTCTTCTCTCTCTCTTTCTCCCCTCCCTTCTGTGTCCCGTCCTCGCCCCATTCCCCCACCACGGAGGTGGGGGCCGGCTCCACCCCAGCCGGCCCGCCACACCCGTGGTGCCCTCCCGTTTCTCCCTTCTGTGTCTGTCTCTCCCCCCCGTCAGGTGAGTGAGCCCCAGAGCACCGGTGCAGAGGGAAAGCCCGGGCCGGTTTGCTGGTGCTGCGGGGAGCCGGTCCACCTGCAACAACAGTGCGCAGCAATGGAGGTGGGCACGGTGGTATGGATCCCCGACGCGCCAGAAGCTGCCCTTGATCAGGCCAGAGCATATCGCATACCGGTGAGTATCCAAGGGGCTACATATCAGGCGTTGGTGGATTCTGGTTGCAATCAGACCTCGATCCGCCAAAGCCTGGTGCAAGATGAGGCATTGGGGGGAGCACAGGGGGTGAAGGTGTTGTGTGTGCACGGGGATGTTCACAGCTATCCTTTGGTGTCGGTCCACATATTTTTCAGAGGGGAAAAATCTATAGTGAAGGTGGCGGTTAATCCTCGCCTTACCCACTCTTTAATTTTGGGGACTGATTGGCCGGGATTTCGGGGTTTAATGATGCGCCTAGTAAAGAGTGGGTCCTGCCATTTGACAGGGGGAGGTCCCGGTGTCGCTTTGGCTGGAGCTGCTGTCGCAGAGCCATCTACGTCATCTCCGCGACAGAGTGAGGAGCCGCCGGCTCCTCCTCTTTCCGTTGGGGAATCCGTCACAGATTTCCCATTAGAACAATCGCGAGACGAGACTCTGCGACATGCGTTTGACCAAGTGAGAGTAATCGATGGTCAAATGCTCCAGCCGAACGCCACCCTGTCCTTCCCCTATTTTTCTATTATGAACGATAGATTATACCGAGTGACGCAGGACACTCAGACGAAAGAGCGAGTCATACAGCTGTTAATTCCAAAGAGCTGCCGGGAATTGGTATTTCAGGTGGCTCACTTTAATCCCATGGCTGGACACCTAGGGCAGGATAAAACACTAGCCCGGATAATGGCCTGATTCTATTGGCCGGGGATTCGTGGCGATGTCTGTAAGTGGTGTACGGCGTGCCGCGAATGCCAGTTAGTAAATCCAGCGGCCATTCCAAAAGCGCCTTTGTGCCCCCTACCATTAATCGAGACCCCGTTTGAAAGAATTGGGATGGATCTCGTCGGGCCATTAGATCGGTCAATACGAGGGTACCGCTTTATATTGGTTCTGGTGGACTATGCAACGCGATACCCGGAAGCAGTGCCTCTTCACAATATCTCAGCACGCAGTATTGCGGAGGCCCTTTTCCACGTCATCTCCCGGGTTGGAATCCCGAAAGAGATTCTGACTGACCAAGGCACCTCGTTTATGTCACGAACACTGAGCGAACTGTATGGGCTACTAGGTATTAAGCTGATCCGCACCAGCGTTTATCACCCACAAATGGACGGTTTAGTTGAACGGTTCAATCGCACCCTCAAGAATATAATTAAAAAATTCGTAAGTGAGGATGCACGTAACTGGGATAAATGGCTCGAACCCTTGTTATTTGCAGTGTGAGAGGTCCCCCAAGCCTCCACGGGGTTCTTCCCGTTTGAATTGCTATACAGGCGTAAGCCGCGTGGCATTTTAGATGTGCTGTGAGAAAATTGGGAGGAGGGACCTTCACAGAGTAAAAACGAAATTCAGTACGTTATGGATCTGCGCGCAAAACTCCACACGCTCACCCACCTAACTCAGGAGAATTTGTGGCAGGCCCAGGAATGGCAAGCCCGCCTGTACAACAAGGGCACGCGCCTTTGAGAGTTCACTCTGGGAGATAAGGTACTCGTACTGTTGCCCACATCGAGCTCCAAATTAATCGCCAAGTGGCAAGGACCCTTTGAGGTCACACCGCGAGTCGGGGACATAGACTATGAGGTAAGGCGAACGGACAGGGAGGGGACGCTACAGATCTACCACCTCAATCTGCTTAAACTCTGGAACGAGGAGGTCCCCGTGGCGTTGGTGTCGGTAGTTCCGGAGAAGGCAGAGCTGGGGCCAGAGGTTCAAAAAGGGACATTGGCATCACGTACCTCTCCGGTCCCCTGTGGAGACCACCTCTCCCCGACCCAACTCACGGAGATCGCCCAGTTGCAGGCCGAGTTTTCGGATGTGTTCTCGCCCCTGCCCGGTCGCACTAACCTCATAGAACACCACATAGAGACGCCCCCGGGGGTGGTAGTGCGTAGCTGCCCTTACAGGCTACCCGAACACAAAAAAAAGGTGGTTCGGGAAGAACTTCAGACCATGCTCGAAATGGGCATCGTCAAGGAGTCCCACAGTGACTGGAGCAGCCCGGTGGTCTTGGTACCCAAGGACGACGGGTTGGTCCGGTTCTGTGTGGACTATAGAAAAGTCAATGCGGTGTCTAAATTCGACGCGTACCCAATGCCTCGTATTGACGAGCTGCTCGATCGACTAGGCACGGCTCGCTTTTACTCGACACTGGATTTGACAAAGGGATATTGGCAGATCCCCTTGACTCCATTATCCCGAGAGAAAACGGCCTTTTCCACACTGTTCGGCTTACACCAATTTGTAACACTTCCTTTTGGGCTGTTTGGGGCGCCCGCTACATTTCAGCGGCTGATGGACAGGGTCCTCCGGCACCATGCCACCTATGCGGCCGCATATCTTGATGACATTATCATTTATAGTAATGACTGGCAGCGGCACCTGCAACACCTGAGGGCCGTCCTTAGGTCGCTGAGGTGGGTGGGTCTCACTGCCAACCCGAAGAAGTGTGCGATTGGGCGGGTGGAAGTACGGTATATGGGCTTCCACTTGGGCAACGGGCAGGTGCGTCCCCAAATTAATAAGACAGCAGCGATTGCGGCCTGCCCGAGGCCCAAGACCAAAAAGGGGGTGAGACAGTTCCTGGGGCTGGCTGGCTACTATCGTAGGTTTATACCTAATTATTCGGACGTCACCAGCCCGCTGACTGACCTCACTAAAAAGGGGGCGCCAGATCCGGTCCAGTGGACGGAGCAGTGCCAGCGGGCTTTCTCTGAGGTAAAGGCTGCACTGTGTGGGGGGCCACTATTACACTCCCCTGACTTTTCTCTCCCTTTTGTGTTGCAGACTGACATGTTGGACAGAGGGCTGGGGGCAGTGTTGTCCCAGGAGGTGGAGGGGGAGGACCGCCCCATCCTGTACATAAGCAGGAAGCTGTCGGTGCGTGATGGGCGCGACAGCACTATTGAGAAGGAATGCCTGGCAATCAAATGGGCGGTCCTCGCCCTCCGTTACTACCTGCTGGGGCGCCCTTTCACCCTCTGTTCGGACCACGCGCCCCTCCAGTGGCTCCACCGCATGAAAGATGCCAACGTGCGGCTCACCCGTTGGTATCTGGCACTCCAACCCTTCAATTTCAAGGTGGTCCACAGGCCGGGGGCGCAGATGGTCATGGCGGACTTCCTCTCCCATCAAGGGGGGGGGAGTCGGCTGCGGGCCAGACGGGCGCCCGGCCTGAGTCGGGCGGTGGGGGTATGTGGCAGCGGGGGCGTGGTCAAGCGCCAGTCTGTGACAGGAGGGCGGAGCCAGGGAAGGTGAGTGGCAGAATCACTACACCTGATGGTAATTAACCTGTGTTTGTGTGTCTTCCCAGTAACCGTGCCCTATTTAAGGAGGCAGAGGGGAGCTCTTCCCAGGACAAGAACACAGCGTGTGTGTGTATTGAATAGAATAAAACGATATTGTTACACTGAAAAGTCTGGCAATAAAGGCCGATTTGTACCTGAAGCTTTGTCCTGCCGTCCTCTGTGCTCCACCCACACCTCAGAGAGCTCTACACCCTTGTTACGATGTAATAACAGAGCACAGGTAAATAATAGTCAATATTAATAGATGGACCAGTAATAGAAGACTATAAGCTTGTGAGAGCCTTTGTTGTTGAGTAGTCAAAAGACACAAGCAACAGTGGTTTGAGTTTTTTGTGTGGCCACTTGTTATTAATAATCAATAACACAATAAAAATACATAGTTTGTTGCAAGGCATTCAATGAAAAATAACAACTAAAATACAACCCCGATTCCAAAAAAGTTGGGACAAAGTACAAATTGTAAATAAAAACGGAATGCAATAATTTACAAATCTCAAAAACTGATATTGTATTCACAATAGAACACAGACAACATATCAAATGTCGAAAGTGAGACATTTTGAAATTTCATGCCAAATATTGGCTCATTTGAAATTTCATGACAGCAACACATCTCAAAAAAGTTGGGACGGGGCAATAAGAGGCTGGAAAAGTTAAAGGTACAAAAAAGGAACAGCTGGAGGACCAAATTGCAATTCATTAGGTCAATTGGCAATAGGTCATTAACATGACTGGGTATAAAAAGAGCATCTTGGAGTGGCAGCGGCTCTCAGAAGTAAAGATGGGAAGAGGATCACCAATCCCCCTAATTCTGCGCCGACAAATAGTGGAGCAATATCAGAAAGGAGTTTGACAGTGTAAAATTGCAAAGAGTTTGAACATATCATCATCTACAGTGCATAATATCATCAAAAGATTCAGAGAATCTGGAAGAATCTCTGTGCGTAAGGGTCAAGGCCAGAAAACCACACTGGGTGCCCATGATCTTCGGGCCCTTAGACGGCACTGCATCACATCCAGGCATGCTTCTGTATTGGAAATCACAAAATGGGCTCAGGAATATTTCCAGAGAACATTATCTGTGAACACAATTCATCGTGTCATCCGCCGATGCCAGCTAAAACTCTATAGTTCAAAGAAGAAGCCGTATCTAAACATGATCCAGAAGCGCAGACGTTTTCTCTGGGCCAAGGCTCATTTAAAATGGACTGTGGCAAAGTGGAAAACTGTTCTGTGGTCAGACGAATCAAAATTTGAAGTTCTTTATGGAAATCAGGGACGCCGTGTATTCGGACTAAAGAGGAGAAGGACGACCCAAGTTGTTATCAGCGCTCAGTTCAGAAGCCTGCATCTCTGATGGTATGGGGTTGCATTAGTGCGTGTGGCATGGGCAGCTTACACATCTGGAAAGACACCATCAATGCTGAAAGGTATATCCAGGTTCTAGAGCAACATATGCTCCCATCGAGACGACGTCTCTTTCAGGGACGACCTTGCATTTTCCAACATGACAATGCCAAACCACATACTGCATTAATTACAGCATCATGGCTGCATAGAAGAAGGGTCCGGGTACTGAACTGGCCAGCCTGCAGTCCAGATCTTTCACCCATAGAAAACATTTGGTGCATCATAAAATGGAAGATACGACAAAAAAGACCTAAGACAGTTGAGCAACTAGAATCCTACATTAGACAAGAATGGGTTAACATTCCTATCCCTAAACTTGAGCAACTTGTCTCCTCAGTCCCCAGACGTTTACAGACTGTTGTAAAGAGAAAAGGGGATGTCTCACAGTGGTAAACATGGCCTTGTCCCAACTTTTTTGAGATGTGTTGTTGTCATGAAATTTAAAATCACCTAATTTTTCTCTTTAAATGATACATTTTCTCAGTTTAAACATTTGATATGTCATCTATGTTCTATTCTGAATAAAATATGGAATTTTGAAACTTCCACATCATTGCATTCCGTTTTTATTTACAATTTGTACTTTGTCCCAACTTTTTTGGAATCAGGGTTGTAATAAAGCCGGCAAAATAAAACCCTCTGTCCCAAAGTTAGTGTTGGGGCCCTTTTTCTTCAGATCCGTGTCAAGTGTATCAGTGTATGTGTATTCTATTCTACCACACAGTCCGTGAGGAAGGGGGAATTTAGGAGTCCTTCACCACTCTCAGTTCAATATCGGTGGTTTCAATGTGGCTCGCCACCCAGCTCACACTGGGAATCTATGGATCATGGACTCTCGAAACAATCTCTCTGGATCTCTGGAAACCTCACACGAACCCAGCTGGAAACTCCCCGATAGACGGTGGACCGTGGCTGGGACCTCATCAAATGAAGTCACAGAAAAAAACCTGACCTACAGAGAGGTCAAAGCAGATCCAAATAGCATGTTGATTATCACCAATCAATAATACTCATTTGCATTAAGCAGTTTAAATCATGCTCTCAAAAGGTTTAGTTGTACAACAAAAATCAAATCTATCTTTAGTTCAAGAGTTCAAGTATTAATTTGTAGTTGCGAAACTATAAATACATTCAAAGTGCTTTTTTTATATTCAAGTACTGTAGTTACATTAATAACTGTTTCAAGAGCTGAAATAGTTTTAGTTACATTAGTAACAAATAAAATATAATTTTTCAAAATTAATATATATATATATATATATATATATATATATTGCATAGTACCCTTTAATTTGGTAGAAAACTGCATTAAATTCAGAAACCCCATGGTAGCTAGAGGCATTAAGGCCTAACGTGCTTAATTGTCTCTCCTTGCACCGGTAAATTGAGAAACTGCACTAAATATTTACCTCTTTAAGTACCACAAGCACACACTTTCATCAAGCAGTCTCACCAATATCTTATTTTTTTTCAACATATGGAATGAACAACAGCTTAGAAAAATATTCCTTAGGTGGGGTTTACATTAGACCGTATCAGCGGATCATCAGATTAACGTCTTTAAAATGATTAGTGTGCACACAGCAACGCCAATACACGATTTGCGTGCACACAGCAACGCCAATACACGGATACGCTCGGCTCCGCAGGCATCCTGCGCTCCAAATCACTCCGCCCTGAACAGCGAGTGCCCTCTGGAGGGTGCGCACTCCGGCCCTGCACAGCTCACAGAGCGCGCAAGTATAGCGCATGAGCAGTGATTCGGAACTGAGCCGCTGTGTGTGTGATCTCAGTGCATGTCGGGCATGCGCGTCACTTACCACTTCCAAGTGGAAGGATGGCAAGCCTAAAGACAATCATAACTACACAATGAGCAGTATTTGCATCGGTATTTGCAGTATTTTCATACTTTTATACTCTTTAATGAAAGGTGATACAAGGCGGAAGTCCGCGCCGTTTTTCAGCAGTCGTGTCACATGACCAACGCCAGCGAATCAGGAAGGTGGATGTCACAGTGACGTTGTCCAATGACGACGCCAGCTAGAGCTCAGCACAGCGTATCCGCGTATCCGCGTATTCTCAATGTTTACACAGCACCGGACCAGACACAATCTGGATTGAATACGTGGACCCTGACGGATTCTCGTTTCCTGGCGTTTCCAGGCGTTTTAATGTAAACGGACAGTGCATCCGCGAAGAAAACGAGACAGATACGGGCTAATGTAAACTTGGCCTTAGTAAATAACAATAAACAACACTGAAATGATTATTTAGATGTGACACCAACAAGCTAAACTGCTAAGTTCAGGTCAATGGCCCATTAGCATCACAACACAGGCTACGTTTACATTAGACCATATCTGTCTCGTTTTCTTCACAGATGCACTGTCCGTTTACATTAAACCGCCTGGAAACGCCGGGAAACGGGAATCCGCCAGCGTCCACGTATTCAATCCAAATCGTGTCAGCTCCGGTGCTGTGTAAACATTCAGAATACGCGGATACACTGTGCTGAGCTCTAGCTGGCGTCTCACTGGACAACGTCACTGTGACATCCACCTTCCTGATTCGCTGGTGTTGGTCATGTGACGCGACTGCTGAAAAACGGCGCGGACTTCCGCCTTGTATCACCTTTCATTAAAGAGTATAAAAGTATGAAAATACTGCAAATACTGATGCAAATACTGCCCATTGTGTAGTTATGATTGTCTTTAGGCTTGCCATCCTTCCACTTGCAAGTGGTAAGTGATATGCGCTGGGATCACACACACAGCGGCTCAGTCCCGAAAACACTGCTAGTGTGCTTCACTCGCGCGCTCTGTGAGCTGCGCAGGGCCGGAGTGCGCACCCTCCAGAGGGCACTCGCTGTTCAGGGCGGAGTGATTTGGAGCGCAGGATGCCTGCGGAGCCGAGCGTATCCGTGTATTGGTGTTGCTGTATGCACGCAAATCGTGTATTGGTGTTGCTGTGTGCACACTAATCGTTTTAAAAACATTAATCTGATGATCCGCTGATACGGTCTAATGTAAACATGGGCACAGTCTCAGGCGGCTATAGCACCATTAGCACCTTTTTCATGGCTGCTGCGCCGATTAACATAACTTTCAGATGCTTTACAAATCAACCAAACAAGTTAAAGAGTGTTTTGGGCTTTTTTTCCACTCACCGAGTGATCAATTTAGGAACAAGTGTTCCAGCAATTACCCTCGCCCATTCGGCAGAAATCGTCCGGTCTCACACTGCTCTATAAAGTTTAAATATTAACAATATACCAGTCAAACAGTGTTTAACATCATTAAGAATTATTCCAACTCAATTTAAAACGTTATTTTCAGGTTTTACCCCGTGGATGAAAACAGGTTTTATCTATGTTTGGATCAGACAACGCACAAGGCCAATCGTAAACATGACCGCAAAACAGGAAGCAACGACCGGACGTAACCTATGAGGTTGATCACCTGGGGCGCACAAGGTGCACTAATTGGCTATTTGGGAAGCTCGTTCTACATAGCCTTCTGCAGCAACTTTTTTTCTCTATTTCTCCTTTTCTCCATTTTAAACACTTTTCAATAGTTTTTAGTGCATATAATCAATTTCAATGAATTATTTATAAAGCATCTATTTATTTCAAAATAAAATGAATTGCTTTTAGAATTTTAATGACTGCTCAATGACTTTCAATGAATTGTTTTTTTTTTTTCCCCAAGTAAAATGGATTATTTTAAGAGGATAGTCTTAACAAAATTATGTCGCTTTACAGCCTGGGCTACACCTCTGTGCAGTCTCAGCATAACAGTCCTAACTTACTAAGCCAGTTTAGCAATATCTGTCTGCAGTTCCCGCAGTGCTTTCTAATATCCAGAAGAAAGGCGTGATTATAAATATATTTTCGCCCCACCGCTTTACAAGACAGGGATGAAACTGCTCCTTGCACGGAAAAACTTTCACTAACGTCAGCAGAGGCTGCTGCAAGCATTGGTCGCACTGCCATGATGTCCTTGGATGGGAGACTGCCTGAGAATGCCAGGTGCTGTAAGCTTTTTGTTTCACCCTTCTTGGGGGCTTCTGTTTGGATTCTCTCAGGACAACATGGGAAGAAAAAAAAGAAAAGAAAAGCCACATGGCAAGAAGGGCGAAACAAAAATGTTTTAATCTTTGTAGTAAAAAGGGGGGATGTTTCTGTTTTTCATGTATTTTGATCATGTGTTGCACAAAAAGTGGGATTTTCCTCACTGAAACAGAAGTGTCTTGTTTATCCCTCATTCAATGCAGGTAGAAGCTTTTACAGGTTCTACTGACATTTTAACTCAGATGACTGGATTCACCATCCAGAGTGCTAACCATGACACCATGGAACCAAAGTCATGGAGTGTGATTGTTTTAAGCACCAAATTACTGTCCCTAACCCCCACCCTGCCGCCCATCACCAACAACATTGTGACTGCTGTTGAAACCTTCAGGTTTCTGGGCTCCACAATCTCCCGGGACCTGAAGTGGGAGACCAACACAGTCACTATCATCAAAAAGGCCCAGCAGAGGTTGTACTTTCTGCACCAGCTCAGGAAGCTCAACCTGTCTAAGGAGCTGCTGACACAATTCTACTCTGACATCATTCAGTCTGTTCTCTGCTCTTCCATCACTGTTTGGTTTGGATCGGTCACCAAACAGGACATGAACAGACTGCAACGGACAATAAGGTCTGCAGAGAAAATTATTGGTGTCAGCCTGCCCTCCATCCAAGACCTATACCTGTCCAGAGTCAAGGCCAATTTATGCTGACAACACAGTCCTCGCAGATGGCGTCGCAGATGGCGTCTGCGTAGCCCCCCCACCTTCGCAGACGCTCTGCGCGCACCTCCCAAAAATTGTGACCACCACAGAAGCCTCGCAGACAGCATCGCAGACAAGAGGGCTCTGATTGGTCCACTCTACATCCGCTGTACACGCACTTCCGCTTCCCTACTTTCCCGGTTTGTTTTGTTTTCACGACCGCCATTTTTAAAAACACGAGCGAAGATGGAGCAGCATGAAGAGCGGTTGATCGAGGAAGTGAGGAAGTACGTACATCTATACGACTCCAGTTCTAGTCATTATAAGTAACCAGAGGATAAACACTCCACTAACCACACCCACCAACTACTCCTAGCGATTTCGTGACTTCGCGCCCCCTTGCGTTGTGGCGGTGAATAACATCACGCACGCCTATTACTCCCCGCTCAACGATAAATTACAACTGTCTGTGAAAAGCTATCTGCGAAAGCCTTGTCGAAAGAGCATGCAGAGCCCCTCAGGAAACGGGCAGGTAACATCTCTGTAGACCCATCACACCCTGGTCACAAATTGTTTAAACTTCTCCCCTCTGGGAGATGCTACAGAACACTGTACACAAAAACAACCAGAAACAAGAACAGTTTTTTCCCTCAGGCTGTCTCTGTGATGAACAGCTAAAACCGGACTCAAATATCAGTAACATCAACTGTGAAATATCTGCATACTCATACCGTCATTCTGTGCACACTGTATATTTATATTTACTAATTCATCTGTGCACTATGCTGTCTGTACATATATTTACCCTTCTACATGTACATAACTTTTTGTTTTTGTCTATGCTTTTTATCTGTTTGTACTATGAGAGCTAAGTGAAACCAGAGTCAAATTCCTCATGTGTGTTCACATACCTGGCAAATAAAGTTTTTATTATTTATTTAATTTTTTAAAGTACAATCATGACATACAAACTACAGCGATATTATTGTAGCTGAACTTGTGCTGAATAAAAAAGTCATATGACTTTGAAAATACTGCTTAGATTTGTTGAAATTGACAACAAAATCAGAGCACACCAAAATCATTAGAGTGCCAGAAAATACCCTCGGACCCCGGAGGGTTAATGAATGTTCACATTTTATGAGTTTTATTTTCCTCAGTATTTCATTGGTGTCTTGTGAATAGGCACATAAATGTGGTATGTGTAATTCCCTTTTGTGTAAAACTGTAAATAAAGTAAATAAATGCAGTTCCTGTGGTGTGTGTGTGTGTGGGGGGGGGTGTAAAGTTTTAACGTAGCTGAGTCATTTTCCAGAAGTGTGGATTTTTAACAGCTGCACAGATGTCTTAGAATGTAGGTGAAAGGTCGGTGAGCTTTGAGCTGAAATGCAGCTGTTCAGCCCGAAACACGCAACACACTGCTCATACACACACTACTAACTCCACACTGCTCATACACACACTATAACTCCACACTGCTCATACACACACTATAACTCCACACTGCTCATACACACACACACACTACTAACTCCACACTGCTCATACACACACTATAACTCCACACTGCTCATACACACACTATAACTCTGCACTGCTCATACACACACTACTAACTCCACACTGCTCATACACACACTATAACTCCACACTGCTCATACACACACTATAACTCCACACTGCTCATACACACACTACTAACTCCACACTGCTCATACACACACTATAACTCCACACTGCTCATACACACACTATAACTCCGCACTGCTCATACACACACTACTAACTCCACACTGCTCATACACACACTATAACTCCACACTGCTCATACACACACTATAACTCCACACTGCTTATGTGGAAATTGACATTTTCTTTTCCTTGTTCTGGAGATGTTATTAAAGATAAATATTTTAATAAGATAAACACATTGAATAACAAATACACAAAACAATTTAAACCCTTCCTTTGCACTTTTCCTTTCTTCATTTTTTTGTTTTGTTTTACATAATCATGAACTTGGCTGTAGTTATTGAAAAAGATAATTTTAATTGTAGAGTTGCAGTGTAATTAAATATGTTATTTCTATATATGTTATAGATAAAACGTTTTTCATAATTCTATATATAAAACATATTTCAAAATGTTATATTTGGTTTTGAAAGATTTTTATAGTTTCCACTGTTCACATTGTCAAGTCAAGTTTATTTGTATAGCGCTTTTAACAATAAGCATTGTCACAAAGCAGCTTTACAGAATTTGAACGACTTAAAACATGAGCTAATTTTATCCCTAATCTATCCCCAATGATGAAGCCTGTGGTGATGGTGGCAAGGAAAAACTCCCTCAGACGACATGAGGAAGAAACCTCGAGAAGAACCAGACTCAAAAGGGAACCCATCCTCATCCGGGCAACAACAGACAGCATGACTATAACATTAACAGTCCTAACATAAAGTCAGTCCTAACATCGTCACCACACACCAGGAGCAATTCGAGAATCAGACATTTAGGGGGGCTCAACCCCAAGTCAGAATGTCATGCATACAGTGCCTTGCAATTAATCAATTCAGCTGAAGCATCCAACGCCTGTGTGCGTGCACCGCGACGTCGTGACGTCAGGAATACTGGACAGTTAAACCTGCTTGTGTTTGAACCTGCACCATCTCCAATAGACACGTTGGCAAAATATAATGTTAGGAGACGATGTCAGAAAATAATAATAAAATGCATTATTACTACTGTTACTACTGTTATTTTCTGGGGCGCTAAGATGAAATTTAGGCGTGCTTGAGCATCACTAAAAATGGTCTAAACTCACTAATGCTGAAGACTGTTCTTAACACAAAGTAAATAGATGTTTGGTTTGTGGTTTATTTGCTGTAAATAACACAAGATTAAATAAATTAAGAATTATTTTTAAAAGTGTAATATATTTTCCTTCAAAGCTTTGAGATTAATTTCTGTAAAATAAAAATAAACAAAACATTTCTCTCTCACACACACACACACACACACGCGCGCACCTGTTTAAAGGAAAACGTTATCTGGTGATTCAGTCCTTTTCTTTTTTTGCTACTTTCCTGTTAGCGACCTTTCCCCCAGTTCTCACACTCACTCATCAACACACACACACACTGATCATGTTAATCGCAGTTTTTTATTAATAATTTATTCGATGGTGTTTTGTGTTTAAATCTCGCGAGACGTTGATCATGTAAACCGCTGCATTATTGCGTCAATGCGTACCGAAACGGTTAAACCCCGCGAGGAAAAACCGACCAATCAGAGGTTAGAACCGAGCACAGTGCCAGTATAAATACAGAACAGACCTGCGCGAGCGATACACGGTGTTAAGCGCGAGCGGATCGCAATTTATTCACACACAGCAAAATGAAGCTGAAGCTGTCGGAGCTGCTGTGTATCGCGCTGCTCGTGAGCTCCGGTTCCGGTTCTCCGTACGAGCGAAAAGCTCCTGCAGGAAAAGAGAAGCGCGTGCAATATGCCGCTTGGGATGACGTCAACGTGCTCGCGCACGGCCTGCTGCAACTCGGACAGAGTCTGAAAGAGCACGTAGACAAAACGAAGGGACAGATGAGGGACATTTCTGTCAAACTGCAGGTGTTTAATGGCAGCGTGAGTGAGCTCGCGGCACTGACACGGCGCCTGCACGAGGAAAGCGAGGCTCTCAAAGCGCGAGCACAGAGTCTGGAGGAGCGCGAGAACCGGATCCTCAACATGTCCTCCGAAATGCAGGAGAAAACCGGGGAGCTGCTGAAGGACAGACAGCGCGCGCACGACAGACTCGTTAACCTGGAGGGGAAAGTAGACAGGCACGCGCTCACGAGCAGCAATCATAGCGACGCGCACGCCATTCAGGTATATTTATTTCTGAGCAATAAACTCATAAAACAGCATAATTCTCGTCAATTACACCTCAGTCCACCTGCAGCGGTTGCGTGTGAGAGTGCACGCGCGTGTGTGCATGTACGTGTGGGCGTTAGCGCGCGTGCGTGTCGTACGTGCAGGAACAGTTTCACAGATCAGATCGAAATTTTACTCCATCATCAGTTCCGAGCCGCTCACTGCAGCTGATTCATTTTTTATCATGATTTTAAATGTGACATTTATTCTGTTTGCTGGTGTGTGTCGCTCAGTTGCATTATTTATTCTAATGTACAGTTAATAAACCCTCACACTGCAAATGCCTGTTTTATATTTTGTTTTTAGTTGCTGCTGGAGGGACAGAATCAGAGAATTGATGAACTTGTGGAAAGAATTAAACAGCAGCAGGAAAAACTGGACAAACAGAACATTCGTATTCGAGCATTGCAGAATCAAGTGAGTTATTAATTATGTTAATCGTTTCTCAATGAAGCTATTAAATTGAATTCATCAGTGATATCACCATAGTGTTTATGTAGTAATTATTTATGTGGTTTACAGATCCAGATGAGAAAGGAGAGACTGAACCCGGACGCTGATGAAGTTCGAACTGAACAACAGGACACGTCAACCAGTGAGTTTTGCTCCACACAGATGATTTATATGTATTATTATCATGAAGTAAACATTACATCTGCAGGTATAAGTGTCTATTACGCATGTTATTACAGTTACACTCATTAAAGCTAAACTGCATTGAATCGTATGGGTAAATGAAGTGCAGTAATCAAAGTGCACTCTGTACGCGCACACACACAGTAAGAATAAAAGCCACTCGTGCATATGTTCTGGACAGGGTAGAGGGGTGACAATACTTTGTGCAACGCAATGATCACTAAAAGTACAGCTATTAAGTGACCTGACAAAAGTAAACATTATTTATTGTTTGTAAACACTTAGTAGAATGAAATTACTTTGGTTCAGGTGGAATTATTTAAAAAATTTAAATGAGTTGTAAAGTTTCCAAGTAGGTGAAAGTTGAGGGGTGTTGATCTGATCCACAGAGACACTGAGGTTTAGGTCGGATTTCTGGCTGGGATCCAGATGGAATGCAGACGAATATTTTTGTCTCATGAACTTTGTACAGACTTTCAGCCATTTGGGAAAATTTTATTCCATCACAAAGAAAAATTCAGTCACTTCCTCCAGCAGTGTGACCTTTCCCCTTGATCTGTCAGAAACACACACACAAAATCCTTTGTAATAAAGCTGAATTGTTATGCAAATGTGAATGAAATGAAGTGTATAAATGGAGTTTTGTTTAATTATGAATCACGTTAAAATACTTTCAGTTCAGTGGCTTGAACACAGTGAGTGATGCCTTTAATGGGTTTAATTGTGGTGTTTAGTAGCCTATTTATTACACTGTGTCTCTTTGAGGCTGCATTTCAAATTTCAGCAATGGCTGTTTGCTTGCTGTGACATCACACACACACTGCTGTGCACGTGAAAGAGGCATGAAGTGTGTGTGTGTGTGTGTGTGTGTGTGTGTGTGTGTGTGTGTGTGTGTGTTTAATGAACAGCAGATGAGGGAAGTCAGCTTGAGAACTAGGGGAAAGGTCATGTTGAGACATTCAGTGCTTCCAAATGGGAATTTTCAAATTGCTTTAAAGGAACAATAGTGCATGCATGCACGCACGCACACACACACAGCTTTTAAATTGTCCATTTAATTCAAATAAAAAATCTTACATTTAAGGTGTTTACACACAAACATTTTTTTTCTCAACTGCTGTCTGTTTCTTACACACACCCCTGTGCTGCACTGTTGTGTTCTGTGTGTTTAATATTATTTTGCAGTGATAGCATCAAACTGTCATGATCTTTTCCTGCGTGGAGAGACAGCAAGTGGAGTTTACACGCTGCAGCCTCGTGACTCTCCGCCATTCCGCGTCTACTGCGAAATGACTTCTGGTATGAATACAAACAAATAAGCTAAATAAATACATACTTCAGAGATATTGCACTTAAAAAACAAATCTCTTAATTAGCATGAAGCCTAAACTGCTTTTTTTTTGCTCAGTACATTTTAGTAGCAACAGAAAATAACAAAAATTTAAATAAATAAAACTACAAACTAAATGTCTAAACATAGCAAATGATAATTACACATTTTTCACTGACCTGTGCACATGTATAGATGGTGGCTGGACCGTTATCCAGAAACGTCATGAGGGATCTGTAGATTTTGATCGGCTGTGGAATGAATATCAAAATGGATTTGGAAACCTCGATGGTGAGTTTCTGATCTCAAAACACAGGAAGCTTTAGCAGTTAGCATTTAACCTGCCTTAGCATTAGTATTATGTCAGACTTTACTGTCATTTAAAGAATCTTAATATTAAACTGATCAGAAATCTCAGAGGCTTTTAAAATAAAATCATCTCTAATTTCATGTGCAGGTGAATATTGGCTCGGACTCAAGAAAATGTACCGTGTGACTAAAGATGAAGATTTTATCCTGAGGATCCAAATGTCTGACTGGAGAGATGAGCATCAAAGTGTGCAGTACCGTTTCCGTCTGAACGGGGAGGACAGGAACTATTCTCTCCAAATTCTGGAAAGTCCTGGTGGGAATCTGGAAAGTTCTTTAAGCACTGATTCATCCAGTCTGTCCTTTTCAACTCGCGACAGAGACAATGATCAGAAACATGACTTCAACTGCGCCAAACATCTGTCTGGTGAGCAACCCTAACACGACCTTAACATTAGCCTACCCCACTGTGGAGAAACAGTCTGATCTCCGTTCTAACATTTCCTCTTCTACTTTCAGGTGGCTGGTGGTTCAGTAACTGTGGCCGCTCCAACCTCAATGGCAGGTATTTCATCACACCTCCCAAACAGAGGCATCAGAGGAAACAGGGAATGTTCTGGAAGACCTGGCATGGTCGATATTATTCTCTGAAAACCACAGTGATGATGATTTCACCTGTTCGCTAAACATGTGATGCTGCAGACTGTAACAGCAATGTCATGTCTGTAAGATCCTCTTTCCTAAAGAACTGATTGGTGCTCAGAAGGTCAGATAAACAGAAGGTCTCTTTTGTTAAATTTGTATTAATAAATTGATTTATGAATCTGAGAGGAACTACAAGATAGAAAGCCAAAAATAATCAGATTCTAATGTTGAGCCAACACCCAGTTCTGTGTGTCTGAATGATTGATTTTTTTAGGAATTTTCAAGTGCAGGACATCTCAGAAAGATTCATTTCAGAGACAAAGGTTCATTTTCAGAAGCTTCCTAATGAGATTGTTTACAAAAATAATTGGTTCATGGACCAAGCAGCAGATCATCCACTTTAAGAAATGGCATTAATTAAAGGCATTTTCCAGAGAAAAATTCAACACTCATCATAACGTTATAAATATGTAAAATACAGTTCTTAACAGGAGTGTTATTCAGCGAGTTTGAACCTGTGCACATTCCTGTGGATTGACTTTCAGTCACATTGACTGGTGTTAATATTTTACTGCTGTTTTCACTTTAAACACTGACGTGTGTTTGCGTATGTTTGTCAGTGTTGTGTGTAATATATTAATGTTATTTGATTAGATAGTTGTCCTATTTTCATGATAGTTGTTTTAACATTCTTTGTGCATTTGTATTTTCTTTCATAATTTATGTTTGCACGATAAGGCGTAGTGTCATTTTTTACAAAAAGAGTTGGTCTCAAACAGACCAATAAATCTTATTTTTGAAAACCCTTCTTGCTGCCTCTTGAAAATTTATTTATGAGTTCGAGGGCCACAGGCGGGGCGGTAGGGGGAGGAGACGAGTTGGTGATGGGGGTGAGGCTTTGGTGGGTGATGGGGGGACATGACGGGATGATAACAAAAGCATGAACACGTCTATAGGCAGCACGCTGCCTGTTGTACATACAAGCTCATGCGCTCTCTCTCTCACACACTCAGACTCCTCACATGGAACCAATAATAAACCGTTTTAATCTATTAATGTAAATGGAAAAAACTTAATGAGCAAACATATGGACTTAAAAATGAGAAACTCCTTCAGAATAACCCTTTAAACTCACTCTCATCCCGACACACATTTCCTATTGGTGTCACTGAATAATAAGCTTTAAAATTAATATTTGGAATAAATAATCTGTTTAAGGCTCACTGTTCTTCTCTCTATATATGCTGGAATTATTCGTAAAGCTATTAGCCTCCACTCCTATGCCAGTGACACAGCTGTATGTTTCAAAGTTGAATGTGTAATGGACATTAGACACTGGATGTAGAGTAACTTCTACTTAACTCTGACAACAAAGTACTTCTAGGGCCACATGTTTCTCACAAGCCTCACTCATGTAGAAATAATTTCCTGTATAATATTCTTTATTGTTATTCAAGTCCTTAGTAACTCTGCTGTCATCTCTGTAGTATTCTGAGCTGACAGACAATCTGCCAACACTTTACTAAGTTCTTAGTTTGATTACCAGCATCATCCACATCAGTCTCTCATCACCTGAGGTAAAAATTACTATCAGTGTTTAAACACAAGCCTCACTGTCCTCTCTTCACACCACTGATCTCTCTTCATGCTAAATAAAAGAGATATTCTTTCCTTTAGGGTGCACAGTCTTAATTTTGTTACATATTTCTTTTGTCATATTAATCTTTGCACATTTGGATATGTTTTTGCTTTTTTGGTGTTAAAATGTCATTTTATGATGCAGAGTTTATTAACCAAAATATATTTTTTTAAATACATTGAAGAAAGCACAAGGACCAACCATTGCATTAGAGCCTCACTGATAAATATTATAAAGCTCCCAACTCTAGTTTGGTATTACCACTTTCTCCTGGTCAAAAATGCAAAGTTCTGCTCTTCCATGTCATTCCACTTGTCCTCCTGACCTTCCACATTACGCATGTGTAGGTTTTTCTTTCTCCAGTGTTCTCCGAAGACCCTCTGGCTTCTTGGGTTGTGAATAAATCTCAATTCCTTGCATAGTTGTTTTCACCATACTGGGAGTCCAGAAGAGAAATTTTCCTCAGCTATGGGCTGTGGATGAGCAACTATTAGTTGTAAATATCTCATCTCATTATCTGTAGCCGCTTTATCCTGTTCTACAGGGTCGCAGGCGAGCTGGATCCTATCCCAGCTGACTACGGGCGAAAGGCGGGGTACACCCTGGACAAGTCGCCAGGTCATCACAGAGCTGACACATAGACACAGACAACCATTCACACTCACATTCACACCTACGCTCAATTTAGAGTCACCAGTTAACCTAACCTGCATGTCTTTGGACTGTGGGGGAAACCGGAGCACCCGGAGGAAACCCACGCGGACACGGGGAGAACATGCAAACTCCACACAGAAAGGCCCTCGCCGGCCACGGGGCTCAAACCCGGACCTTCTTGCTGTGAGGCGACAGCGCTAACCACTACACCACCGTGCCGCCCCTCAACATAAATTCATCTCTTAAATTTTATTCAACTCGTTAACTTGGGTCCATGTAAATGTTTGTTTCAGGGTTTTTTTGTACAACTAACATGAATTGATCATGTATATTTAAAGCCCTGGAATAAAAGCAGTGTGAAATCCCACACACATGAGTGCAGCTTTGGACCCAGGACCTGGAAACTCATCGCAACAACAATCGCTCAATGGTTACTGATCAGAAGGTTGGGGGATTCAAACCCCAGTACCGCCATGATGCCACTGTTGGGCCCCTAAGCAAGGTCCTTAACCATCTGTTCCAGGGAGATGTGTACACAGCTGGTCTTGCACTCTAACCCTAACTTCCTAGCAATGAGGGATATATAAAGAAAATAATTTCACTGTGTTGTATATGTGACAAATGAATGCTTCCTTTTCTTTTGAAGCACCATGGACATTTTACTAAGCTCCTCCCATCCTCCCATCCTTCTACCAAGGGACCGTTGAGGGTGTTCTCTGCTGTTACATCACTGTCTGGTTCAGGAACTGCAACATCACTGAACGAAAGTCCCTGCAGCAGATAGTAAGGACGGCAGAGAGGATCATCAGAGTCTCTCTCTCATCCATCTCCCAACTCTATATGAAGCGCACCATCCGTCATGCCAACAACATAGTGCAGGACAAGTCCCACCCATCACATGCACTGTTCTCCCTCCTAATGTCTGGCAGAAGGTACTGTAATGTCCAAACCATCACTACCAGACACGGCAACAGCTTCTTCCCCCAGGCACTCATGCCCCTTTTCCACCAAAGCAGTTCCAGGGCTGGTTCGGGGCCAGTGCTTAGTTTGGAACCGGGTTTTCTGTTTCCACTGACAAAGAACTGGCTCTGGGACCAGAAAAACCGGTTCCAGGCTAGCACCAGCTCTTTGCTGGGCCAGAGGAAAGAACCGCTTACATCAGCGGGGGGGGGGGTTGGTAAGACCAACAACAATCGCAAGACCGTGAAAGGTCACCATTTTTAAGTGCCGAGAAGCAGCAGCTGTACAAATGCGAAGTCATCCATTATTGTTGTTGTTGTTGTTGCTGCTTCTTCTCCGTGTTGTTGTTGCTTCGATATTCGCACCAAGGTTTATGCAAATGCAGCAACGTAACTGACGTATACAGCAACGTAACTGACGTATACAGCGACGTAGTGACGTGGCTCCCCTTAGCACCATGAGCTATGGAAAAGCAAACTGGTTCTCAGCTGGCTCGCAAGTTGAACGAGTTGTGAACCAGCACCAGCACTGGCCCAAACCAGCCCTGGAACTGATTTGGTGGAAAAGGGGTATCAGAGTCCTCAACTCGCTGTTACCCTGAAGAACTGACAGTTCAAACTGAAACTACAACTTCTCATCCATTCACACCCATTTGCACTACACTGCCTATTTGCACACAAATGCACAATTGCCACTTTGCACCTGTCTTGTTATTTATGTTGTTTATTGCACTTAGATAGCTATATGTTTAGATAGCTAAATGTCTACTTAGATAGCTATAATAATAATAATAATAATAATAATAATAATAATAATAATAGGCGGCACGGTGGTGTAGTGGTTAGCGCTGTCGCCTCACAGCAAGAAGGTCCGGGTTCGAGCCCCGGGGCCGGCGAGGGCCTTTCTGTGTGGAGTTTGCATGTTCTCCCCGTGTCCGCGTGGGTTTCCTCCGGGTGCTCCGGTTTCCCCCACAGTCCAAAGACATGCAGGTTAGGTTAACTGGTGACTCTAAATTGAGCGTAGGTGTGAATGTGAGTGTGAATGGTTGTCTGTGTCTATGTGTCAGCCCTGTGATGACCTGGCGACTTGTCCAGGGTGAACCCCGCCTTTCGCCCGTAGTCAGCTGGGATAGGCTCCAGCTTGCCTGCGACCCTGTAGAACAGGATAAAGCGGCTAGAGATAATGAGATGAGATAATAATAATAATAATAATAATATAATCAGTTCAATTTATATAATGCCTTTCTCACACCCAAAGTCGCTTTACAGTTGAAGGGGGGAAAAATGAGTCCACCAAAAGAGGGTCAGGATGTAATTCCAATGGCATAGCTAACACAATCCCACCAGGCACATGAAGATAAATCCCACACCACCTGCACAGCCGCTGAAACCCTGCCAGGCAACATCACTCAGAACACCGTGTCATGGATCCACAAAGCGAGCACAGAAGCACCACCATGCAAAGTGCCAGGATGTCCCAAACCACCTGCACAGCCTCTGCCATGCCACTGAGCAACATTGCTCAGAGCACCGCACCAAGCACAAAAGTATTGCCGCACAGAGCACTGGACAACCCCGATGTTAAAAAGAGCAATGCGCTCACTGCAGTCCATAGTGAGGTGCACAGGCATCGCCCACGGCACACCAAGGTCTGGAGGGAACTGACACCACAACCGGCAGACAAAATACTCAAACAAAAAACAAACATCAAACTACACAAACACAACAAAAGAAAAAAAAATGAAAAGCTCCGGTGAGAAGCAGCAGCCAAAATGCGCACGGCGTACTCTCAGACAGAAATGGAAACAGAAAAAAAGCTATAGATAGGGTTATTTATATTCCTTGTTTTGTAATCTTCTATTTTCTCTATAAATGCACCATGGGGAGCCTGAGGGGAACGCTATTTCAATGCACTGTATACTTGTATATGGACATATTGACAATAAAGCTCTCTTAAATCTTAAACCTTACTGCTGTGTTTGATAAACTGGCTACTTACACAATGTGGTCTCTGAAGTGAGATGCCAAGGTGAAATTAAAAAGTTTCTTAACACAGATGTCTGGATAAGGAAAATTGTTTTTGTCAACATGTGTGACTTTAACCATCGCCTTCCATTACGCCTGATGTTTCTCACATTAAGTTTATTATTCACCTGCTGTGTTCCTGCATTTCAGTTATTTACACATTTTGTTGTCCTGTAAAACAAAATAATAATTTGTCCTTTGAAATCAACAAATGTATCAATTAGTATTATGTTGTCGAGTGTATGATAAGAAAATGTGAAAGTTGTTAATAATAATAATAATAATAATAATAGTGGTACAGTGGTGTAGTGGTTAGCACTGTCGCCTCACAGCAAGAAGGTTCTGGGTTCGAGCCCAGTGACTGACGGGGGCCTTTCTGTGTGGAGTTTGCATGTTCTCCCCGTGTCTGCGTGGGTTTCCTCCGGGTGCTCCGGTTTCCCCCACAGTCCAAAGACATGCAGGTTAGGTTAACTGGTGACTCTAAATTGACCGTAGGTGTGAATGTGAGTGTGTCTCTGTGTGTCGTCCTGTGATGACCTGGCGACTTGTCCAGGGTGTACCCCGCCTTTCGCCCGTAGTCAGCTGGGATAGGCTCCAGCCCGTTCGCGACCCTGCACAGGATAAGCGGTTACAGATAATGGATAGATGGATGTAATAACAATAATAATAATACATTGATCAGCAAATTACAGCATAAGTGAATATGGTAATGTTTGTAAAAGCGAGAGAAATGTTCATTATTTCTGCAGACTTGCTGTGTTACTTCTAAACTGTTGTATTACATACTACCATCCAGTACACTAGCACTGCTCGTTTTCCCAAACACGATTCCTGACATAACTCATTGTTTGAAACCCCAGATAGTGATGTTGGGTTTTCATAATCATTAAAAATACTGTTGTGTTAACATAAACAGTAGAGGGGGCTGCTGTTGCATAAGGAATTTCAGCACTGTTGCTCATTTTCTCAATTTCCTGCAGATCTTTTTGTCCTGATTAATGTTTAATGAATGTTTAACTGTATTGAGCTTCTCAGCACTCATCTACATGACCAATGTTTCGTACCAGCTGTGATGAATTCCTGTGATTAATCTTGCAATGTACTTCTGTATGACTAACACTGGGTTTATGATGGTTTGTATTATCTTGTGTATTGGACCACAATGAAAGGGGGCATTAATGGGGTGAGTCAGGATTTTGAGCTTTGCCCCTGGATCTATGACTTTAGAGCTGATCATCAGTGTCAGGTTTAGACAGTGTTCTCTGTGAAAAATGAACAAATGACCAAAACAATTCCCAAATGTTCATGCCTCACAATGTAGCAACAACATATGCACTTAATGAAGTACAGAAAAAATAACTGTATCGTGTCAGGGCAACAATTAAACACAGTACAGTAATCAGAGGACAGATCTAGACCTTTAATGTCGCTAAACATTAATGATCATTTAACAATTACATGGGTTTGAGCCTCACTGTGTTGGGTTGAAGCTGTTGAACTTCTGCATTTCCTGTTTGAACTTTGAATCACTGCACTAATCCTCATGACTGTATTTTTAACTCCAAGAGATTAGGAGTGTGTGAAGTGATTAAATCCCTTGCTCCTTGTCTTCTGCTCTGTTCTTCTTCATCTTGCAGACTGGAGACTGACTACATGAGGGATTGATGATTTGGAATGTGTTTGGGTATTTCTTTTTGTCACAGTTTAAAACTATTATTTTGACTTAATTTGGAAAAATACTTTTAGACTGTGATTTGAATTCTTGCTCAAATAATCAATTATCAGTGGGTGGACATCTAATCCTTTTTCTGAGGACCTGCAATGATGAACCAATCAAGATGTCATTTCAAACAGTTGATAAAGAGGCGATCAAGTCTTTTTGCTAGTGTTAAACTCAATGTCAGCTTCTCCCAAAGCATCGAGGAAGGAGACAGTGCTTTTCCTTTTTCACAGGACAGTTCTGTTAAACCATGGACATCGATGGATAGACTCGACAGCCCGGCAAATAAAGTAGAAGATTTAAAAACTACAAGTAAAGAAAATAAATGTGATAATACAAAGCCACAACACAGACATTCAGGAATGATACACCTGAATGTAGGTGGAAAATTGTTTCATCTTTCTAAACATCTGGCCATTAAATATCCTAAATCACGAATTGGAGCTTTAGCTGTATGTTCAGATCCTGTAAAGCGACTGACACTCTGTGATGATTACTGTGTGATTAATAACGAATTTTTCTTTGACCGGGACCCAACGTTCTTCCACTACATCTTCCACCTTTACTACAGTAACATGCTGTGGGTGATGGAGAGTCTGTGTCCCATTCACTTTGAGGAAGAAATTGAGTTTTGGGGTTTAAACCTGAATGACACACCTCGCTGCTGTAGAATCCTGTATGAGGAAAAAGTGGATGAAATTCGAGACCAACTTAAGGTGAATAAAGAACTGATGGCTGAAATTGAGCCTGTTCACAATGATGAGGGATTTAAAACAATGTTTCTGGGTGATCTTCGGAAGACTCTTTGGGATTTAATGGAAAATCCATACTCATCTGTGGGAGCGAAGTTTTTCGCTGTGTTGTCCACCATCTTTGTGCTCATCTCGATTGTTGCCATGACTCTAAACACTGTGAATGAACTGACAGAATATAAAATTTATGGAAGAACATACATGGAGTTTGTCGAGATCATTTCAATTCTCTTCTTCACCTTTGAGTATTTCCTTCGTCTGCTGACCACCAGCAATGTGAAGAATTTCCTGAAAAGTGCCCTGAACTTTGTTGACTTGGTAGCAGTGATGCCATATTTTATCCAGTTGGTGTTTGAGACATTTTCAGATCAGGAAGATCTCAGTGTTCAAGATGACCTCAAAACAATGGCACGTGTGAGCAAAGTCAGCAAAGTACTAAAGATTGTCAAATTGATGAGAATTTTTCGCATTCTAAAATTAGCAAGACACTCAACAGGAATGCGAGCATTTGGTTTCACTCTGCGTCAGTGTTTTGAGCAGGTGTGCTGCTTATTTTTATTTATTATTATGGGAATCTTTGTTTTTTCTGCTCTAATGTACTCGGTGGAACAAGATGTGGTGGGGACTCCATTCAGCAGCATTCCAGATACGTGGTGGTGGGCAGCAGTGAGTACACACACACACACACACACACACACACACACACACACACATATACACACACACACACACTCTCTCTCTCTCTCTCTCTCTCTCTCTCTCTCTCTCTCTCTCTCTCTCTCAAACAGGACACATACATTCTGAACAGAAATAAAGGTAATGAGGCTCAGAAATGCAGCTGAAATTTCACCAGTGAAAAATAATCGAGCTAGATTTGTATTCATAATAATAATAATAATAATAATAATAATAATAATAATAATAATAATAATAATAATATGTATTTGGAGCATATAAACAAAGTCTCTATGCTCTTACAAAAAGAAAATAGAAGGAAATTAAAATAAATTAAAATTCATAGATATTCTGTAAGTTGTTTATATAGATATTGTTTCAGTCATGTGATTTTTTTTTTTTGTAGCTGCCATATTAATGTCCATTGGTAGGAAAGAAAGAGCAGAAAATTAAATAAACAGCAGAGAAGTGAAACCTACAAAAAACATTGATCATAGGCTTTGATCTTTATCAAGTCCTAGGAAAAATCTATTTCATATTAAATATTATATAAACATATTACATATATTCAGTCCACAATTCATCTCCATACACTCCATACTTCTCCAAAATGAAGCTCTCCAAAGCTAGGTAAGTAAACAGCTATGTCATTTAATCAGACTTTATAATGTCTAAACTTTGTAGTGATGTTAGTTGTGAGCTAAAGCCAGCCAGTGAAGTTTGTAGATTAGGGAGATATGTATATAGGGCTGGTTGATATATATGTAGATATTTATTATTCAGAAAACCCACTGGTAAAGCAACAAACAAACAACATTAAGCATACTAAAACAGACTAAAACAGTCTGAAGTGCTGCGTTCCTGGTTTTACTATGACAACTGCTGCTGCCAACATTCCTGACAGATGTAGAAATTCTGTATATGTGTGGTATGTCCACTTATAAATTCCTGACTTCTTCCATAATCAGGACATCCCTGTATTCAGGAAGGCTCGGGTGGCACTTTTCTCATGATTGACTTTTAGTCCCAGAGTTTCGTTTGTGATATCAGGAGCTCTGTCTGGCTCACTACTTGCTGTTGCGATGCAGCAAACTGCAGTCAGTCATCAAAATGGGGTTTAGACACAGACCCTGGGGTTGTGGGTGCTATAGGCGAATCACACACACACACACACACACACACACACACACACACACACACACACACACACACACACACACTATATGAAAAAGCTGTATACTAAAGCTAACCCAAAGGGAAAGACTGATATATCACTCGGCTTAGAAGCAGAAGAAAAATCTGAATTTGACAGCAATCGGAAAATAGAAATATGCATCTTTCATATCTGGAGCCTCAAACCACTTGTGTTTGTTCACTGTTTGCATCACATGGTATGCAAAATAGACAGAACAGCAGTTGTTTTAAGGAACCCATGCAAATCCTCTGGTCCATGTACAACTCTTGCTTGTTTCTCCTGCAGTGACTTCTCATTGGTTTGGGTTTTGTGGATACTTGTGTTTGGCTGTGGTTGATGCCAAAACTGTAAATGTTACCATGTGTGTTTATGAGCCACTGATCTGATCTGATCTGATCTGATCAGTGCTCTCTAATGCTTTAGTTGCAGAGGGAGAATCAACAAATCAGATCACTCGAGTGTAAAAAATGAAAAGCAGCCACTAAAACTCCTGAGTCTTTATCTCTGTATTTTAATTTATTTTGGTTTGTGAGCTTAATAATATTTTGAAAATAAACATTCACCTCATTTGGCTGATTTTTTTTTTCCAAAGGAGCTTAAAATTGACACAGAATACAGCTAAGCTGTTGATGGTTAGGCACCAACCATGGCAGCTTGGTGGTGCTTGAATTTGAAATAATCTTTTATTGATTATTTGTTATTTATTGTATCTTTCCTGCAGGTGAGCATCTCCACAGTGGGCTACGGTGATGTGATTCCAGTTTCATTTTCTGGTTGTGTTGTGGCATTTGGCTGCATTTCATTTGGGATTATTTTAAATGGAATGCCAATTTCTATCCTGTTTAATAAATTTTCAGATTATTATGCCAAACTCAAAGCACAGGAACATACCCACACGAAAGTCCAGTGCAGTCTGCACCTCAGAAAACGCTTAGAGCGAAAGTTTGAGAATTGTTTTAATCCTCAAGACACTGAAACCAACAATGAATTTCAGCATCAGAGATGAAACTTTACACACAGGTTTATTACAATTGGATCAAATGTGTGGTTTCTTAATTTCTGTCAGTAGTGTTTAATTATTCTTAAATGCTTTAAAGCAAAGATTTACTTCAATAAAAGTTCTCAATTTGGTTTTAGGTACATATTTGTGGTTAATAAGTTATTAATGTTATTAGGTGTGTATCAGGTGTACTAGTATTTATTGTATTTATTGTATTCTTATTATATACTCACAAAAATTCCACAAAAATAAAACATTATGTTCCAGCTGAAATTCATGACACAGACAAAGGTCATCATAAGGTTCACAAAAGTTTAATAGAACTTATTTATAATATAACACATTTATTAATGTGAGTCTTAAAACTGAGCATTTAAACACTGCACTGATCTGCTTTGTGGAGATGTCCCAAACAGTCGAAGTGAATTAAGGATAAAGTGATAATCAGCTTTAAGACTTAATGCATTAACAGACAAACTGGCAAATCTTTAACAAAGCCTGCAGTGTGAGTGTGAGTCATTTCTGAAATTTTCTGAAAATGTTACAAGTTCAATGAATAAAAAATGTCAGAATTTTTTTTTAATTTATTTTTAAAATTTCTGAAATTTGAAATTTTATTTTATGGCACTATAACAACTGTGTGATCTGAAACACTTTATTTCAAATTAAATGATGTTTTGTACTCCTGGCATTGTCTGGTGTTTACACACACACACACACACACACACACACACACACACACACACACACACACACACACACACACATATTTGTTCATTTTCAGCAAGCTGTTTATCCTGCTCAGGGTGGTGGTGGAGCTGGAGTCTAATCCAGGAAAAAAATGGGCTATGAGCCAGGAATACAGTGGACACACTGGACAGAACACCAATCCATCTCAAGGGACCACACACACTCATTCACTCACTCTTTCACACCTAGAGATAATTTAGGGCTGCTAATCCACCTGTATAAATTAGATTTTTAAATACCAACAATTAAATTAATATAACATGGAAAGAAAAAAAGGACATAATATCATTGCTCTCCTGTACAGCATGTTTTACAGTGAATCTACTCCAGTTCTTACTCTTATCTTTTTATCTTTCTAGTTTCCTCCTGCTCTGTCCTGGAGTCACCCCTTAATTGCTCATTATTTATCTTGTAAATTATTTATTTATAACCCTGTATTTATCTGTGTAGCTCTTTATCAGTTGCTTACATGATTTGCTGTGTGCCTGTGTTCTAGATGGTTCTGTGTGTGGTTCTGCCTGGAGCACTTTGTCTGTCTGTGTGAATAAGTAGTTATAAGGTTAGGTGCAGGTGACTTCAATTTAAGGGGATCTCCACATTTGTATTCTTATTATATACTCACAAAAATTCCACAAAAGGCAAGGCAAGTTTATTTCTATAGCGCATTTCATACACAGTGGCAGTTCAATGTGCTTTACAGAGGTAAAGGCAAAACAATAAACAATAGAAAATAAAATTACATAAAATAAAGGGGGAAGAAGAGAGAAAAAATAATAAGAATTAAACAATAGTAGAAACAAAATAATAAAATGAAGTAAAAGTTCAGTAAAAACAGCAGAATAAAATAGAATAAAAGTTAAGTAAAGTTTAAAACATGCAAAGATGATGATATTTATCAGTTAGCAGAAAGCATCTGAGAACAGCTTGGTCTTTAGTCTAGATTTGAAGCTGCCAACAGCAGGAGCATTTTTGATGTCCTCTGGGAGTTGGTTCCATAGCTGTACTGCATAGTAGCTAAAAGCTGCTTCACCACACTTTGTTTTAACAACTGGTTTTACCAGTAAATTTTGCTGCTGCGATCTGGTAGATCTGATTGGGTTAGGCCGCTGCAACATATCAGAGAGGTAATTGGGCCCTGTACCATTTAGAGATTTGTATACCAGCAGCAATGCTTTAAAGTCAATTCTGTAGCTTACTGGAAGCCAGTGAAGGGACCTTAGAATTGGAGTAATGTGCTCTGTTCTTTTTGTTCGTGTGAGAACCTTCGCCGCTGCATTTTGAACCAGCTGAAGTCGTTTGATGGTCTTTTTTGGCAGGCCTGTGAAAAGGCCATTGTAGTAATCAACCCTACTAGAGATGAAGGCATGTATAAGTTTTTCCAGATCATTTTTTGACACAAGTCCTCTTAGTTTGGAAATGTTTTTTAGGTGATAAAATGCCAATTTAGTGATTGCTTTCATATGACTGTCAAAGTTTAGCTCGTTGTCAATGAAAACACCAAGATTTTTAACCATATCTTTTGTTTTAATCCCTTTTGTGTCAAGAATAGTGGTAATCCTGAGTCTTTCATCTTTTTTCCCAAATAGAATTATTTCTGTTTTATCTGTGTTCAGCTGAAGAAAATTTTGTGACATCCAGTTGTTGATTTGGTCGATACACTGGTAGAGACATTCAAGGGGGGCATAATCATTTGGTGATGGAGCAAAATAAATTTGGGTGTCATCTGCATAGCAGTGATACAAAATTGAGTTGTTCTTGATAATTTGTCCAAGTGGGAGCATATAAAGGTTGAATAGTAATGATCCAAGGATCGACCCCTGGGGGACACCACAGGTCAAGGACATTGATGTTGAGGTACAATTTCCCATGGTAACAAAGACGCTTCTATCTTTTAAGTATGATTTTAACCAATTGATAACTTTACCAGTCAACCCAACCCAGTGTTCAAGTCGATATAGCAGTATGTTGTGATCAACAGTATCAAAAGCTGCACTGAGGTCCAGTAACACCAGGACCGATGTTTTGCCTGCATCAGTATTAAGACGTATGTCATTTATAACTTCAATCAGCGCTGTTTCAGTGCTGTGATTGGCATGAAATCCTGACTGAAAGTTATCAAAACAGCTGTTTGATATCAAGAAGGCAGTTAATTGATTGAAGACAATTTTTTCAAGGATTTTCCCGATGAATGGTAGATTTGATATTGGCCTGTAGTTGTTCAATACTGAAGCATCCAGATTATTCTTTTTAAGTAGGGGCTTTACAACACAAATAAAAATAAAACATTATGTTCCAGCTGAAATTCATGACGCAGACAAAGGCTCATCACAATGTCTGACGTTTTCCCTCTGAGTTCTCTCTAAAGTTAGTCAGCTATTAGAATCTCAGTGTTAGTGTCTCCTGACCTTAAGCTGTATAATAAATCACCTCATCTTTATCTGCAGCCTTGATGAACTTCACAGATCAGAACATGATTTTCTGTTTTGAAGGGCAAGTGTAAAAGCATCAGGTTTGATGGTGATATAAAACCCCTCAGATACAGAAATGATCACAGAAACTCCAGCACCGCACTGAAATCGTTATCGGTTCTCTTAGCAGAAACGCAACATGAATATTAAATGGATCATCACTCTCACCATTCTGTTAATAACTGAGAATGATGGGGTTTCAGGAAAAGATGTGCGAGTGAAACTTTGCGGCCGTGAATTTATCAGGATGGTTGTGACATTGTGTGGAAGTTCACGACTGAGACGCTATGCACCTGAGATTGACCCTGTGTCCATCAGTCCTCACGGTGGGTTTTTAATCTTTTATGGCAAAGTTTGTAAACTTAATTTTTCAGTTGAATATGGAGGGTCTAAGATATGAAGATTCCACAGTCTTCAATTTAAATTTATATTTTATTCCAGAAATTCGGTACAACAGTGATCTGTTTTTCAATCTGACACAAACGAAGAGCAAAAGTGAAGATCAGCCAATCGACAACTTTCCAGAGAAAGTGTTGAACTCATCATTATCATCGTTTCTCAAGATCATGGAGTCTCCAGAACATTCGAGCTCCAGGCTGAAGCGTGATGTCGGCCCTGCAGGAGTGTGCTGCAGATCCGGATGCACCAAGACTGAGCTGGTTCAATACTGCTGAGCATAAACACTCAACACTACTGAATATAAACACTCAACACTACTGAACACTCAACACTATTGAACATAAACACTCAACACTGCTGAACACTCAACACTATTGAACAAACATTCAACACTATTGAACAAAACACTCAACACTACTGAACACTCAACACTACTGAACATAAACACTCAACACTACTGAACACTCAACACTATTGAACATAAACACTCAACACTGTTGAACATAAACACTTGACACTGCTGCACATAAACACAACACTACTGAGCATAAACACTCGATACTGCTGCACATAACCACTTGACACTACTGCACAAACACTCGACACTGCTGGACATAAACACTCGACACTGCTGAACATAAACACTCAACACTGCTGCACATAAATACTTGACACTGCTGCACAAACACTCAACACTACTGAACATAAACACTCAACACTGCTAAACATAAACACTCAACACTGCTAAACATAAACACTCAACACTACTGAACATAAACACTCAACACTGCTAAATATAAACACTCAACACTGCTAAACATAAACACTCAACACTACTGAACATAAACACTCAACACTGCTAAACAAACACTCAACACTGCTAAACATAAACACTCAACACTACTGAACATAAACATTCAACACTGCTAAATATAAACACTCAACACTGCTAAACATAAACACTCAACACTACTGAACATAAACACTCAACACTGCTAAACATAAATATTCAACACTGCTGAACATAATAGTTCCCCAGCAGCAGTCAGTTTATTTTTGGATGGTTACGGACAAACTGGCTCATAATCCACAAGCCAGATAACTTTTCAGTACCATCTTGGGGCAAATTCTGACTATGATTTTTTAAGAAACCTAAATATAATAAAAAATGTCTGGTGAGCATGCAAATGTGGCTTTGTATAAGAAATACTGATGGTTTTTGACAGACTTGGAGATTCCAGGTGCGTATTTGAAATGTCACATGGTATTACATTATAAATACATGGTTTTCAAATATTAAGTGTGTATTTTACATATGTCAATCATATATTAAAAATTACCAATTGAGCAGAAAAGCATTAAAGTTATTGTGAGTTGCTTTCATGAATAATATACTGCACAATAATATATTAAGTGTTTATGCATATTTAATTTTTATAATTAAGGTTGTTACTTTTCATCGTTGTCTTATTAATTTAATCTCTAGATGTACGACTAACTCTAACCCAAGTAAAAGGGAGATTTAGATTGCCTTTGCTGAGAGGAGGTGTGGCTGTGAGTGGGTGTGGTTATCACTGGGAGCTTTAGTGGCTTTTGAACTTGGTTTGTTCTATTAATTATTAAACATGAAACCGTTAATAGTTCCCAAAACCAAATTCACCTTCTCATAACTGATAACTGAATGCTGGAGTTGACAAAACAAATTAAAATGAAAGTGTTTGGGTTAAATATCCTTTTCCTGTTGGTCATTAATTACAAGCCCCTGGAGAAAGAGAGAAATGACACACACACATTTGTCAGGTTTTGCTCAATCTGAAGTTTACTGATAAAGCACAAGTTATTTATAGAACTATTCTCAAGCAAAGTGTTTACAAATGTGTGTAAAACAGGAGGTTAGGCCAGTGCACACCGACAGAACAAATTCAAATAACACCAGATTGTTAAAGCTCATCAGCAATGGAAGATTAAGGGAACATTATATTATGTATAATATAATCACAGAACATTACAACAAGATGACATAATTCTAACAGAAAGTGTGCTGCTGCTCTTTCTCCTGCTTGGAGCTCATACAGTGACGCAGCAGTGACACGTCAGTGTCAGAATCGGCATCAGCAAGCACCAAAAAATATATACTTGTACTCAGAAAAAATGTATTGATGCATCCCTATATATGGTGGAAGGTATTTTCTCGCATTATGGACAATAAAAATGCTCACTACATTATAAAGAAGTGTGTGTCCAGAGTTTTTCAAACACTGAATTATTAGTGTGTGTGTGTGTGTGTGTGTGTGTGTGTGTGTGTGTGTGTGAGAATGTTAGGGGGGGTATATACAAAACCACACTCATAAATGCTCATGTTTGAATTTAGCATTATTAAATAATCTGTTTATCTGTTTTCCTCCATCTGTTTCCTCCTTTACTCATTAATTTTCTCCTCCCTTTTTTCTGCTCCTCCCCTCCATCGCTGTTTTCTGTTCTCTCTCTTCTTCAGCTTCATCTTTAGAGCAAATACATTTATTTCCTTACCAATCTGAATACAAATATCAAATTATATACATTTCTATTTTTTTCTGATTTACCTAATGGAGCTGAGCAGGAAAGAAGTTCCACTTTATGTAGGTAAAGATTTGTGTGTGTTTGTGTGGGTGTTGTTAATTTGTTAAAATCTAGATTGGTTATATGCATTTTTACGATTAGACTAGAGTCACCTAGTCTTTAGTGCTTGTGTAACAGACAGACAGACAGACAGACAGACAGACAGACAGATAGATAGATAGATAGATAGATAGATAGATAGATAGATAGATAGATAGATAGATAGATAGATAGATAGATAGATAGATAGATAGATAGAGTTATTCACAGTTCACAGATACTGATTAAATATGATGTGGGCAGGTCACAGTCCTAATAGAAAAGATCCCTTGAAATGGATGTTTGACTCTTTGGACCATACCTGAAGCTTCACCTTCTTCTTAATTAACTCCCTAAAAATGTCTATCTTTCATACTTTCACTCTAATCCTAGAGTTTCCACTGACAGGGCCTTGCACTAAATACAAATGCTTTTATTTGTACTAAATATTTCTTTGCTTACTTTGGAATTTGATATAAATCACTGAATGAAGAGTTTTATCAACCTGTTGGTGCTCGCTGGTTTTCTCAGTGTGACATTTCCACAGTAAACAGCGACTGGTTGCTTCAGCTCCATGTTTGTTCAGCCAAACACAGCCCCAGTAGCTCAGTAGCTCCATCCATTTCACTCATTTCATCGTTTAGTTCTTTTCCTTGCATTTCAGACTTGACCAGTACACAAAGTTTAAAGAACAGAGGAATTCCCCTTGATGAGCGAGATGCAAAACAGTTAAAAGGGATGTTTTTGCTCTACCTTTGTGCTGTCAAAGATAAACAACATTAGATCTGTATTATCAGCCAGACACCTTTGTCACAACCACACACACACACACACACACACACACACACACAAAATCAGGTCAACTCCACTACTAATTTGCAGCTTATTTACCATTATTGACATGTTAAGGTTTAAGAGAAAAAAGTACTTAGTAAGATTTGGAAGCGAAAACAGCCAGCATCACAAACAGAGAGCAAGGAATCATTTTCATGTTTTGTGTGTGTGTGTGTGTGTGTGTCAGGGACAGGCAAGAGTCTTTGTGTTAATTCCATCTCAAACAGAATCGGAGGAAATGTTTGTGGTTTTAGAAGGTTCGAGTTTAATTCACGTTCTACAGACTAAAGTACACACGCTGATGTACTTCATCACTCCAGGTAACTAACACTGCTCACAAACACTGCACACACACGACCATACTACAAACTCGACAGATTTAAACACTTTTCATTCCTTGGTCTCTCTTTATTTTACAGCAGCAGAGATTCATATTTGTGACATGTTACATTTGGTTCTGATAGTTTCATGTTGCTTAAATTATTAATTATTAAATTATTTTAGACTCAGATTCAGTAGATTAAATTATTTATTCAAGTTAATGTAAGCTCAGAGAACTGTTACATTACATCAGTCATGGCAGCTGTTTTTGTTCACCACTAGTATTTTTTTTAAGCTGAATTCCTAAACTAAAATTATGTGCTCAGACAATCTATCCAATATCAGCCAATAACATTTATAATTATTGAACAATAAATAAACATTTTCTAAAAAGCTTTAATTTAAATGACTGTGACAGTTCGTATGAGTGGGAGGAGCACAGAAGGATGGCAGGCCGGAACTGAGTTCACAAAACTCTTTTATTTTGCACTTTTCAGTTGCAATACTCTCCAGCCATGCATGCACACACACACACACACACACACACACACACACAAGTCGTCTGGTTGGGGAGAGAGCTCTCCTTCTCTCTTTCTCTCTCTCTCTTTAAATAGGGCGCGGTCACTGGGGAAGACACACAAACACACGTTAATAAGCATCAGCTGTCGCGATTCTGCCACTCACCTTCCCCGGCTCCACCCTCCTGTCACAGACCAGCGCTTGACCACACCCCCGCTGCCACATACCCCCACCGCCCGACTCAGGCCGGGCGCTCGTCCGGCCCACAGCCGACTCCCCCCCCCCCCCCCCCCCCGACGGGAGAGGAAGTCCGCCACGACCATCTGCGCCCCCGGCCTGTGGATCACCTTGAAGTTGAAGGGTTGGAGTGCCAGATACCAACGGGTGATCCGCGCGTTGGCATCCTTCATGCGGTGGAGCCACTGGAGGGGCGCGTGGTCTGAACAGAGAGTGAAAGGGCGTCCCAGCAGGTAGTAGTGGATGGCGAGGACCGCCCACTTAATCGCCAGGCACTCTTTTTCAATTGTGCTGTAGCGCCCCTCATGCACTGACAGCTTCCGGCTGATGTACAGGACCGGGCGGTCCTCCCCCTCCACCTGCTGGGACAAAACGGCCCCCAGCCCTCTGTCCGACGCATCGGTCTGCAACACAAAAGGGAGAGAGAAGTCAGGGGAGTGTAAAAGTGGCCCCCCACACAGTGCAGCCTTTACCTCAGAGAAAGCCCGCTGGCACTGCTCCGTCCACTGGACCGGATCTGGCGCCCCCTTTTTAGTGAGGTCAGTCAGCGGGTTGGTGACGTCCGAATAATTAGGTATAAACCTACGATAGTAGCCAGCCAGCCCCAGGAACTGCCTCACCCCCTTTTTGGTCTTGGGCCTCGGGCAGGCCGCAATCGCTGCTGTCTTATTAATTTGGGGACGCACCTGCCCGTTGCCCAAGTGGAAGCCCAGATACCATACTTCCACCTGCCCAATCGCACACTTCTTCGGGTTGGCAGTGAGTCCCGCCCGCCTCAGCGACCTAAGGACGGCCCTCAGGTGTTGTAGGTGCCGCTGCCAATCATTACTATAAATGATGATATCATCTAGGTACGCGGCCGCATAGGTGGCATGGGGCCAGAGGACCCTGTCCATCAGCCGCTGAAACGTAGCGGGCGCCCCAAACAGCCCAAAAGGAAGTGTGACGAACTGGTGTAAGCCGAACGGTGTGGAAAAGGCCGTTTTTTCCCGGGATAATGGAGTCAAGGGGATCTGCCAATATCCCTTCGTCAAATCCAGTGTCGAGTAAAAGCGAGCCGTGCCTAGTTGATCGAGCAGCTAGTTCATCAATACGAGGCATTGGGTACGCGTCAAATTTAGACACCGCGTTGACTTTCCTATAGTCCACACAGAACCGGACCGAGCCATCGGCCTTGGGAACCAAGACCACCGGGCTGCTCCAGTCACTGTGGGACTCCTCGACGATGCCCATTTCGAGCATGGCCTGAAGTTCTTCCCGAACCACCTTTTTTTTGTGTTCGGGTAATCTATAAGGACGGCTCCGCACTACCACCCCCGGGGGCGTCTCTATGTGGTGTTCTATGAGGTTAGTGCGACCGGGCAGGGGCGAGAACACATCCGAAAACTCGGCCTGCAACTGGGCGACCTCCGTGAGTTGGGTCGGGGAGAGGTGGTCTCCACAGGGGACTGGAGAGGTACGTGATGCCAATGACCCTTTTTGGACCTCCGGCCCCAGCTCCGCCTTCTCCGGAACTACCGACACCAATGCCACGGGGACCTCCTCATTCCAGCGTTTCAGTAGATTGAGGTGGTAGATCTGTAGCGCCCCCTCCCTGTCCGTTCGCCTAACCTCATAGTCGACGTCCCTGACTCGCCGTGTGACCTCAAAGGGTCCTTGCCACTTGGCGATTAATTTGGAGCTCGACGTGGGCAACAGGACGAGTACCTTATCTCCCGGAGTGAACTCTCTAAGGTGCGTGCCCTTGTTGTACAGGCGGGCTTGCCGTTCCTGGGCCTGCCACAAATTCTCCTGAGTTAGGTGTGTGAGCGTGTGGAGTTTTGCGCGCAGATCCATAACGTACTGAATTTCGTTTTTGCTCGGTGAAGGTTCCGCCTCCCAATTTTCCCGCAGTACATCTAAGATGCCGCGCGGCTTACGCCCATATAATAATTCAAACGGGGAGAACCCCGTGGAGGCTTGGGGGACCTCTCGCACTGCAAACAACAAGGGTTCGAGCCACTTATCCCAGTTACGTGCGTCCTCACTTACGAATATTTTGATAATATTCTTGAGGGTGCGGTTGAACCGTTCAACTAAACCGTCCGTCTGTGGGTGATAAACGCTGGTGCGGATCGGCTTAATACCCAGTAGCCCATACAGTTCGCTCAGTGTTCGTGACATAAACGAGGTGCCTTGGTCAGTCAGAATCTCTTTCGGGATTCCAACCCGGGAGATGACGTGGAAGAGGGCCTCCACAATACTGCGTGCTGAGATATTGCGAAGAGGCACCGCTTCCGGTTATCGTGTTGCATAGTCCACCACAACCAATATAAAGCGGTACCCTCGTGTTGACCGATCTAATGGCCCGACGAGATCCATCCCAATTCTTTCGAACGGGGTCTCAATTAATGGTAGGGGGCGCAAGGGCGCTTTTGGAATGGCCGCTGGATTTACTAACTGGCATTCGCGGCACGCCGTACACCACGTACGGACGTCGCCGCGAATCCCCGGCCAATAGAATCGGGCCATTATCCGGGCGAGTGTCTTATCCTGCCCGAGGTGTCCAGCCATGGGATTAAAGTGAGCCGCCTGAAATACCAATTCCCGGCGGCTCTTTGGAATTAGCAATTGGGTGACTCGCTCTTTCGTCTGAGTGTCCTGCATCACTTGGTATAACCTGTCCTTCAAAATGGAAAAATAGGGGAAGGAGGGGGTGGCGCCCGGCTGGAGCGTCTGACCATCGATTACTCTCACTTGGTCAAACGCGTGTCGCAGAGTCTCGTCTCGCGATTGTTCCAGTGGGAAATCCGCGAGGGATTCCCCAATAGAAAGAGGAGGGGCCGGTGGCTCCTCACTCTGTCGCGGAGATGACGTAGACGGCTCTGCGACCGCAGCTCCAGCCAAAGCGACACCAGGACCCTCCCCTGTTAACCGGCAGGACCCACTCTTTATTAGGCGTGCCATTAAACCCCGAAATCCCGGCCAATCAGTCCCCAAGATCAAAGAGTGGGTAAGGCGAGGATTAACCGCCGCCTTCACTATCGATTTCTCCCCTCTGAAATGTATGTGGACCGACACCAACGGGTAGCTGTGAATATCCCCGTGCACACACAACACCTTCACCCCTTGTGCTCCCCCCAATGCCTCGTCTTGCACCAGGCTTTGGCGGATCGAGGTCTGATTGCAACCTGAATCCACCAACGCCTGATATGTAGCCCCTTGTACACTTACCGGTATGCGATACGCTCCGGCCCGATCGAGGGCAGCCTCTGGCGCGTCGGGGATCTGCACCACCGCCCCCACCTCCATCGCTGCACACTGTTGCTGCAGGTGGCCCGGATCCCCGCAGCGCCAGCAAACCGGCCCGGGCCTTCCCTCTGCAGCTGTGTTCTGGGGCTCACTCACCTGAGGGGGGGGAGAGACAGACACAGAAGGGAGAAACGGGAGGGCACCATGGGTGTGGCGGGCCGGCTGGGGTGGAGCCTGCCCCCGCCTCCGCGGTGGGGGAATGGGGCGAGGACACGGGAGGAGGGGGGGAGAAAGAGAGAGAGAAGAGGAGAAAGAAGATGCTGTCGTCCGCTGTCCTGCTGCCGGAACAGCCACCAGATGATCCTCCGCCAGTCCCACGGCCTGATCCAGTGACGCCGGGCGGTGGCACTGGACCCACTCCGCGGTTCCAGCTGGTAAGCGGGCGATGAACTGTTCCAGCGCCACCTGGTCGATGATTCCCTCGGCATCGCGATCTTAGGCCCTCAGCCACCGCCAGCAGGCGTCCCGGAGCTGCTGGCCGAACGCGAACGGGCTGCCGACTTCCTCCATCTGCAGCGCGCGGAAGCGCTGGCGCTGCTGCTCCGGCGTGCGCCCCACGCGCTGGAGGACAGCCCGGCGAAGGTCGGCGTAGGCCAGCCTGCGATCGGCGGGGAGCTGTAGCGTGGCCAGCTGCACCTCTCCCGTCAGGAGGGGGAGGAGGCGCGCCGCGCGCTGCTCCATCGGCCACCCTGAGGCTTCGGCGACCTGCTCGAACAATGTGATGAAAGCCTCGGCGTCGTCCTGCGGGCCCATCTTGGTCACGGTGAGGGGAGACGGGCCTGCGGCCGGGGTGCTGGTGGACCCCGCCGACGCGAGGAGACGCCGGAACGCCTCTCGATCTTCCTGCTGGGCCAGCACCAGGGCTTCGAAGCGGCGCTCCTGCTCCTTTCGGAGCGTGACAAGTGCCTGGTGCTGGCTCTGCTGAGCCGTGGCGAGGGCGTGGACCAAGTCCGCGAACGGGGAGGATTCCATGGGGCTGCTGTGTTGGTGCTCCACCTTTTCCCGGGTTTCGGCACCACTGTAGCGTGTATCGAGTGTGGGTGGAGCACAGAGGACGGCAGGACAGTGTTTGGAGGCAGACAAGGTGATTTATTTTTATAACTTTTCAGTCTAATAATCTTATTTATTCATTCATTCACACACACACACTCGTCTGGTCCCGGGTTGCGCTCCCTCTCCTCTCTCTCTGCCTCCTTAAATAGGGAGCGGTTACTGGGAAAAAACACACACAAACAGGTTAATTATCCTCAGGTGTCGCGATTCTGCCACTCACCTTCCCCGGCTCCACCCTCCTGTCACAGACCGGCGCTTGACCATGCCCCCGCTGCCACAGCCAAACAGTGTGGAAAAGGCCATTTTTTCTCGGGATAATGGAGTCAAGGGGATCTGCCAATAACCCTTTGTCAAATCCAGTGTTGAGTAAAAGCAAGCCGTGCCTAGTCGATTGAGCAACTCATCAATATGAGGCATTGGGTACGCGTCGAATTTAAACACCGTGTTGACTTTTCTATAGTCTACACAGAACCGGACCGACCCATTGGCCTTGGGTACCAAGACCACCAGGCTGCTCCAGTCACTGTGGGACTTCTCGACGATGCCCATTTCGAGCATGGCCTCGAGTTCTTCCCGAACCACTTTTTTCTTGTGTTCGGGTAGCCTGTAAGGGCGGCTGCGCACTACCACCCCCGGGGGCGTCTCAATGTGGTGCTCTATCAGGTCGGTGCGGCTGGGCAGGGGTGAGAACATGTCTGAAAATTTGGTCTGAAACTGGGCAACCTCCGCGAGTTGGGTCAGGGAGAAATGGTCTCCACAGGGGACCGGAGAAGTACACGATGCCAATGTTCCCTTTTGAACCTCCGGCCCCACCTCCACCTTTTCTGGAACCACAGACACCAACGCCACTGGGACCTCCTTGTTCCAGAGTTTGAGCAGACTGAGGTGGTAAATCTGTAGCGCCCCACCCCTTTCCATTCGCCTCACCTCGTAGTCGACGTCCCCGACTCGCCGTGTGACCTCAAAGGGTCCTTGCCACTTGGCGATCAATTTTGAGCTCAATGTGGGCAACAGTACGAGTACTTTATCTCCCGGTGCGAACTCCCTAAGGCACGTACCCCTGTTGTACAGGTAGGTTTGCCATTCTTGGGCCTGCCGCAAATTCTCCTGGGTTAGGTGTGTGTGTGTGTAGTTTTGCGCGCAGGTCAATAACGTATTGAATTTCATTTTTACTTGGTGAAGGTCCCTCCTCCCAATTTTCTCGCAGCACATCTAGAATGCCGCGTGGCTTACGCCCATATAACAATTCGAACGGGGAGAACGCTGTGGAGGCTTGTGGGACCTCTCGCACTGCAAATAACAAGGGTTCGAGCCATTTATCCCAATTATGTGCATCCTCACTTGCAAATTTTTTTATTATATTTTTGAGGGTGCGATTGAACCGTTCAACTAAACTGTCCGTTTGTGGATGATAAACACTGGTGTGGATCGGCTTGATTCCTAATAACCCATACAGTTCGTTCAGTGTGCATGACATAAACGAGGTGCCTTGATCAGTCAGAATCTCTTTGGGGATTCCAACTCGGGAGATGACACGGAAGAGCGCTTCCACAATACTGTGTGCTGAGATATTGTGAAGAGGCACTGCTTCCAGGTATCACATTGCATAGTCCACCAGAAGTAAAATAAAGCGATACCCTCGTGTTGACCGATCTAATGGCCCAACGAGATCCATCCCAATTCTTTCGAATGGGGCCTCGATTAATGGGAGAGGGTGCAAAGGCGCTTTTGGAATGGCCGCTGGATTTACTAACTGGCATACGCGGCATGCCGTACACCACTTACGGACATTGCCGTGAATCCCTGACCAATAGAACCAGGCCATTATTCGGGCTAGTGTCTTATCCTGCCCTAATGGCCCTTTTCCACTACCCTTTTTCAGCTCACTTCAGCTCGCTTCAGCTCACTTCAGCCCGACACGACTCACGTTTCGACTACCAAAAACCAGCACGACTCAGCTCGCTTCAGCCCTGCTTAGCCCCTAAAACTCGCACCATTTTGGAGTGGGGCTGAAGCGAGCCAAAGCGAGCTGAGTGAGGCTGGGGGCATGAGCAGACACTCCCCTGTGCACTGATTGGTGAGGAGGAGTGTCCTCACATGCCCACACATGCCCCGCGAGTGCGCTGGGATCTGTAAACACCACAAACCCGGAAGGAGAAGAATTACGAGAATTTCTGAAGCCTTATGCGCCTCGCCTCATCTATACGCTCTTGCCAGTATTTGTCCGCGTTTTCGGTGACAACAAGCCACAGCACCAAGACCAGCAACACTAACGACTCCATGTCCTCCATGTTTATTGTTTACTATTCGGGTCGTGAGACTACCGCTTAAAAGATCACTGATGTCACTGTTTGCACTGCTTAACGACATCACGTGACGTCCACCCACTTTCGCTAACTCCACCCAATGTATCCACCCACTTACAGCCAGCACGGTTCAGCGCGGTTGTAGTCGAAATGCAACTCCAACAGCCCCACTCAGCCCAACTCAGCACGGCATGGCTCAGCCCGACTCAGCCGCGTTTGTAGTGGAAAAGCGGCATAAGTGTCCAGCCATGGGATTAAAGTGAGCCGCCTGGAAAACCAATTCCCGGTGGCTCTTTGGAATCAAAAGCTGCGTGACTTGTTCTTTAGTCTGAGTGTCCTGCGTCACTCAGTATAATCTATCCTTCATAATAGAAAAATAGGGGAAGGACAGGGTGGCGTTTGGCTGGAGCATTTGACCATCGATTACTCTCACTTGGTCAAACGCATGCCGCAGAGTCTCATCTCGCGACTGCTCTAATGGAAAATCCGCGAGGGATTCCCCAATAGAAGGAGGAGCCTGCTGCTCCTCACTCTGACGCAGAGATGACATAGACGGCTCTGTGACAGCTGCTCCCGCCAATGCAACACCGGGACCTCCCCCTGCTGAACTACGGCAGGACCCACTCTTCACTAAATGACTCATTAACTCCCCATATCCCGGCCAATCAGTCCCCAAAATTATCGAGTGGGTAAGGCAAGGATTAACCGCCGCCTTTACTCTAAATGTTTCCCCTCAAAAAAGAATGTGGACCGACACTAAAGGGTAGTTGTGAATATCCCCATGCACACACAACACCTTCACCAACTGTGCTCCCCCCAATGCCTCATCTTGCACCAGGCTTTGGTGAATTGAGGTCTGATTACAGCCAGAGTCCACCAACGCCTGATATGTATTCCCTTGGACAATCACCGGTATGCGATATGCTCTGGCCCGATCGAAGGCGGCTCCTGGTGCGTCGGGGATCCGAACCACTGCGCCCACCTCCATTGCCAAGCACTGCTGTTGGAGGTGGCCCGGCTCCCCGCAGCACCAGCAAACCGGCCCAGGCTTCCTCTCTGCACTGGCGCTCTGGGGCTCACTCACCTGAGGGGGGGAAGAGACAGACACAGAAGGGGGAAACGGGAGGGCACCGCGGGTGCGGCAGGCTGGCTGGGGTGGAGCCGGCCCCCGTCTCCACAGTGGGGGAACGGGGCGAGGATGGGACACAGAAGGAGAGAGAGAGAGAG